>NC_091979.1:10919126-10981626 GCF_044704955.1 Pristiophorus japonicus
GAAGATAGGCATGATACGATAGTAAGTGCGGCAGCGAATCGAATACAGCCAGGGTGATCTCCTGGACTAGTTTTGATCGCCTGGATGGGTCGGAGAGGAATTTACCCATATTTTTTTCCCCAATTGGCCTGGGCTTTTATCTGGTTTTTGCCTCTCCCAGGAGATCCCATGGCTCCGGTTGGGGTGGAGTGTAGAATGTTTCAGTATAAGGGGTGTCGCAGTTGTGTGAGGGGGACTGGTTGGGCTGGGTGCTCTTTACATTTCCATCATTGTTCATTGTTCACAGGTTTATATGTAACCTTCAGGGCTGCTGACCGAAGGCCGTGTCGGTCGGTCGGACACGATGGGCCGAAATTGCCTCCTTCTTCTCTGTAAATTTCTATGATTCTATGAACTTATTAAATGGCGGAGCAGGTTCGAGGGGCCGAATGGTCGACTCCTGCTCCTATTTCTTATCTTCTTAAGCTCTTGTGTGGAATGAGCTTTACTTTGTATCTAACCCCGTGCTGTACCTGCCCTGGGAGTGTGATGGGACAGTGTAGAGGGAGCTTTACTCTGTATCTAACCCGTGCTATACCTGTCCTGGGAGTGTTTGATGGGACAGTGTAGAGGGAGCTTTACTCTGTATCTAACCCCCTGTACCTGCCCTGGGAGTGTTTGATGGGACAGTGTAGAGGGAGCTTTACTCTGTATCTAACCCGTGCTGTACCTGCCCTGGGAGTGTTTGATGGGACAGTGTAGAGGGAGCTTTAGTCTGTATCTAGCCCCATGCTGTACCTGCCCTGGGAGTGTTTGATGGGACAGTGTAGAGGGAGCTTTACTCTGTATCTAACCCGTGCTGTACCTGCCCTGGGAGTGTTTGATGGGACAGTGTAGAGGGAGCTTTACTCTATCTAACCCCCTGTACCCGCCCTGAGTGTTTGATGGGACAGTGTAGAGGGAGCTTTACTCTGTATCTAACCCCGTGCTGTACCTGCCCTGGGAGTGTTTGATGGGACAGTGTAGAGGGAGCTTTACTCTGTATCTAACCCGTGCTGTACCTGTCCTGGGAGTGTTTGATGGGACAGTGTAGAGGGAGTTGTACTCTGTATCTAACCCCGTGCTGTACCTGCCCTGGGAGTGTTTGATGGGACAGTGTAGAGGGAGCTTTACTCTGTATCTAACCCCCTGTACCTGCCCTGGGAGTGTTTGATGGGACAGTGTAGAGGGAGCTTTACTCTGTATCTAACCCCGTGCTGTACCTGCCCTGGGAGTGTTTGATGGGACAGTGTAGAGGGAGCTTTACTCTGTATCTAACCCGTGCTGTACCTGTCCTGGGAGTGTTTGATGGGACAGTGTAGAGGGAGTTGTACTCTGTATCTAACCCTTGCTCTACCTGTCCTGGGAGTGTTTGATGAGACAGTGTAGAGGGAATTTTAGTCTCTATCTAACCCCATGCTGTACCTGCCCTGGGAGTGTTTGATGGGACAGTGTAGAGGGAGCTTTACTCTGTATCTAACCCCCTGTACCTGCCCTGGGAGTGTTTGATGGGACAGTGTAGAGGGAGATTTACTCTGTATCTAACCCCCTGTACCTGCCCTGGGAGTGTTTGATAGGAGGCAGTGGATGATTTGAATGGTTGTAGTGTGTTAATCTCTTTCTCTTTCCTTAAATTGTTTGCATTTAGTTGACGTACTTGCCCCATCCCTGGGGAAATTGCAGGTCGGAGATGTCGGCAAACCAGGCTGATGGTTATGACAACTACAGCTTGACGGCGTGTCGCATCCAGTGCGAGAAGCAGGCTATACTGCAGAAATGCCAGTGCCGCATGGTACACATGCCAGGTACGGGTGAGGGTGATGGCGAGGGTCAGGGCTTCAGGGCGAGGGTCAGGGGGTCAGTGCGAGTGTCATCACGAGAATCAGTGTGAGGGTCAGGGTGAGGGTGAGGGGGTCAGGGCGAGGGTCAGCATGAGTGTCAGGGCGAGGGTTAGCGCGAGGGTCAGGGGGTCAGGGTGGGGTCAGAGCGAGGGTCGGGGGTAAGGGCGAGGTCAGAGCGAGGGTCAGGGGCTCAGCGCGTAGTCAGGGCGAGGAACAAGGGGTCAGGGCGAGGTCAGGGCGACGATGAGGGAGTCAGGTTGAGGTCAGGGCGAGGGTCAGGCGGTCAGGGCGTAGTCAGAGCGAGGGTCGGGGTAAGGGCGAGGTCAGAGCGAGGGTCAGGGGCTCAGCGCGTGGTCAGGGCGAGTGTCAGCAGGTCAGGACAAGGATCAGGGCAAGTTCAGGGCAAGTTTCAGGGGGTCAGAACGAGGGTCAGGAGGTCAGGGCGAGTGTCACTACGAGGGACAGGGTCAGGGTGAGGTTCAAGGCAAATGTCAGGGCGAGGATCATAGCGAAGGTCAAAGTGAGGGTCAGTGCGAGGGTCAGGGCGAAGGTCAAAGCAAGGGTCAGGGTCAGGGTGTGGGTCAGGGCGAGAGTCAGGGCGAGGGTCAGGGCGAGTGTCAGGGCGAGTGTCAGGGCGAAGGTCAGGGCGAGGGTCAGGGCGAGGGTCAGGGCGAGGGTCAGTGCGAGGGTCAGGGCAAGGGTCAGGGTCAGGGTGTGGGTCAGGGCGAGGGTCAGGGCGAGGGTCAGGGCGAAGGTCAGGGCGAGAATCAGGGCGAGGGTCAGGGTGTGGGTCAGGGCGAGGGTCAGGGCGAGGGTCAGGGCGAGGGTCAGGGTCAGGGTCAGGGCGAAGATCAGGGCGAGGTTCAGGGTCAGGGTGTGGGTCAGGGCGAGGGTCAGGGCGAAGGTCAGGGCGAGGGTCAGGGTCAGGGTGTGGGTCAGGGCGAGAGTCAGGGCGAGGGTCAGTGCGAAGGTCAGGGCGAAGGTCAGGGCGAGGGTCAGGGTCAGGGTGTGGGTCAGGGCGAGAGTCAGGGCGAGGGTCAGGGCGAAGGTCAGGGCGAGGGTCAGGGCGAGGATCAGGGTCAGGGTCAGGGCGAAGGTCAGGGCGAGGGTCAGGGTCAGGGTGTGGGTCAGGGCGAGGGTCAGGGCGAAGGTCAGGGCGAGGGTCAGGGTCAGGGTGTGGGTCAGGGCGAGAGTCAGGGCGAGGGTCAGTGCGAAGGTCAGGGCGAGGGTCAGGGCGAGGGTCAGGGTCAGGTGGAGGGAGTGAATGTTGAAGGTGGTGGATGGGGTGCCGATCAAGTGGGCTGCTTTGTCCTGGATCAGTTTGTTAAGTTTTGAAGACGCAGAGGCAGTGAGACAGCGAGACAGTGAGACAGTGTGAGACAGTGGGACAGTGAGACAGTGAGACAGTGAGACAGTGAGACAGTGTGAGACAGTGGGACAGTGAGACAGTGAGACAGTGAGACAGTGTGAGACAGTGGGACAGTGAGACAGTGAGACAGTGGGACAGTGAGACAGTGAGACAGTGGGACAGTGGGACAGTGAGAAAGTGAGACAGTGAGACAGACAGTGAGACAGTGAGACAGTTTGAGATAGTGAGACAGTGGGACAGTGAGACAGTGCGACAGACAGTGAGACAGTGGAACAGTGAGACAGTGAGACAGTGAGGCAGTGGGACAGTGGGACAGTGAGATAGTGATACAGACAGTGAGAAAGTGGGACAGTGGGACAGTGAGACAGTGGGACGCTGAGACAGTGGGAGAGTGAGACAGTGAGACAGTGGGAGAGTGAAACAGTCAGACAGAGAGTCAGTGGGACAGTGGGACAGTAAGACACGAGATATTGGGACAGTGAGAGAGTGAGACACGGGACAGTGAGACAGTGAGACAGTGAGACAGTGGGACAGTGCGACAGTGAGACACGAGACATGGGACAGTGAGAGAGTGAGGCACGGGACAGTGAGACAGTAAGACAGTGAGACAGTGGGACAGTGCGACAGTGAGACACGAGACATGGGACAGTGAGAGAGTGAGGCACGGGTAAGTGAGACAGTGAGACAGTGGTACAGTGAGAGAGTGAGACAGTGGGACAATGGGAAAGTGGAATAGTGGGATAGTGAGACAGTGGAACAGTATGAGACAGTGAGAACGTGAGCCAGTGAGACAGAGAGACTGTGTGAGACGGTGGGACAGTGGGATGCTGAGACAGTGGGACAGTGAGACATTGGGACAGTGAGACAGTGGGTCAGTGAGACAGTGGGACAGTGGGACAGTGAGACAGTGAGACAGTGAGACAGTGGGGCAGTAGGACAGAGGGGCAGTGGGACAGACAGTGAGAGAGTGGGAAAGTGAGACAGTGGGACAGTGAGACAGTGTGATACAGTGAGTCAGTGAGACAGTGGGACAGTGGGACAGTGGGACAGTGTGAGACAGTGGGACAATGGGTCATTGAGACAGTGAGATAGTGGGAAAGTGGGGCAGTGGGACAGAATGAGACAGTTAGATAGTGCGACAGTGGGACAGTGGGACAGTGCGATAGTGGGACAGTGAGACCGTGAGACCGTGAGACCGTGAGACAGTGAGACAGAGAGACTCTCTGAGACAGTAGGACAATGCGACAGTGAGGGATAGTGAGACAGTGGGATGGAGGGACATTGGAACAGTGGGACAGTGGGGCAGTGAGAAAGTGAGACAGTGGGACAGTGGGACAGTGCGACAGTGGGACAGTGGGACAGTGCGACAGTGGGACAGAGGGACAATGAGACAGTGAGACAGTGACTCAGTGAGACAGTAAGACAGGGTGAGACAGGGTGAGACAGGGTGAGACAGTGAGACGGTGGGATGCTGAGACAGTGAGACAGTGAGACAGAGGACAGTGGGACAGTGAGACAGTGAGTCAGTGGGACAATGCAACAGTGGGACAGTGCGACAGTGAGACAGTGAGACAGTGGGACAGTGGGAAAGTGAGACAGTGGGACAGTGAGACAGTGGGACAGTGAGACAGTGTGACAGTGAGAAAGTGAGACAGTGAGACAGACAGTGAGACAGTGGGACAATGAGACAGTGGGATAGTGAGATAGTGAGATAGTGGGACAGTGAGACAGTGTGTGATAGTGGGACAGTGAGACAGTGAGACAGACAGTGAGACAGTGGGACAGTGAGACAGTGAGACAGTGAGCCAGTGGGAGAGTGAATCAGTGAGATAGAGAGACAATGGGACAGTGGCACAGTAAGACACGAGATATTGGGACAGTGAGAGAGTGAGACACGGGACAGTGAGACAGTGAGACAGTGGGACAGTGCGACAATGAGACACGAGACATGGGACAGTGAGAGAGTGAGGCACGGGACATTGAGACAGTGAGACAGTGGGACAGTGAGATAGTGAGACAGTGGGACAATGAGACAGTGTGATACAGTGAGTCAGTGAGACAGTGGGACAGTGGGACAGTGGAACAGTGGGACAGTGAGACATTGGGACAGTGAGACAGTGGGTCAGTGAGACAGTGGGACAGTGGGACAGTGAGACAGTGAGGCAGTGAGACAGTGGGGCAGTAGGACAGAGGGGCAGTGGGACAGACAGTGAGACAGTGAGAGAGTGGGAAAGTGAGACAGTGAGACAGTGGGACAGTGAGACAGTGTGATACAGTGAGTCAGTGAGACAGTGGGACAGTGGGACAGTGTGAGACAGTGGGACAATGGGTCATTGAGACAGTGAGATAGTGGGAAAGTGGGGCAGTGGGACAGAATAAGACAGTTAGATAGTGCGACAGTGGGACAGTGGGACAGTGCGACAGTGGGACAGTGAGACAGTGAGACCGTGAGACCGTGAGACAGTGAGACAGAGAGACTCTCTGAGACAGTAGGACAATGCGACAGTGAGGGATACTGAGACAGTGGGACGGAATGACTTTGGAACAGTGGGACAGTGGGGCAGTGAGAAAGTGAGACAGTGGGACAGTGCAACAGTGGGACAGTGGGACAGTGCGACAGTGGGACAGAGGGACAATGAGACAGTGAGACAGTGAGACAGTGACTCAGTGAGACAGTAAGACAGGATGAGACAGGGTGAGACAGGGTGAGACAGTGAGACGGTGGGATGCTGAGACAGTGAGACAGTGAGACAGAGGACAGTGGGACAGTGAGACAGTGAGTCAGTGGGACAATGCAACAGTGGGACAGTGCGACAGTGAGACAGTGAGACAGTGGGACAGTGGGAAAGTGAGACAGTGGGACAGTGAGACAGTAGTGAGACAGTGTGACAGTAAGAAAGTGAGACAGTGAGACAGACAGTGAGACAGTGGGACAATGAGACAGTGGGATAGTGAGATAGTGAGATAGTGGGACAGTGAGACAGTGTGAGATAGTGGGACAGTGAGACAGTGAGACAGACAGTGAGACAGTGGGACAGTGGGACAGTGAGACAGTGAGACAGTGAGACAGTGGGAGAGTGAATCAGTGAGATAGAGAGACAATGGGACAGTGGCACAGTAAGACACGAGATATTGGGACAGTGAGAGAGTGAGACACGGGACAGTGAGACAGTGAGACAGTGGGACAGTGCGACAATGAGACACGAGACATGGGACAGTGAGAGAGTGAGGCACGGGACATTGAGACAGTGAGACAGTGGGACAGTGAGATAGTGAGACAGTGGGGCAGTGGGACAGAATGAGACAGTTAGATAGTGCGACAGTGGGACAGTGGGACAGTGCGACAGTGGGAAAGTGAGACCGTGAGACAGTGAGACAGAGAGACTGTCTGAGACAGTAGGACAATGCGACAGTGAGGGATAGTGAGACAGTGGGACAGTGGGACGGAGGGACATTGGAACAGTGGGACAGTGGGGCAGTGAGAAAGTGGGACAGTGGGACAGTGCGACAGTGGGACAGTGGGACAGTGCGACAGTGGGACAGAGGGACAATGAGACAGTGAGACAGTGACTCAGTGAGACAGTAAGACAGGGTGAGACAGGGTGAGACAGTGAGACGGTGGGATGCTGAGACAGTGAGACAGAGGACAGTGGGACAGTGAGACAGTGAGTCAGTGGGACAATGCAACAGTGGGACAGTGGGACAGTGGGAAAGTGAGACAGTGGGACAGTGAGACAGTGGGACAGTGAGACAGTGTGACAGTGAGAAAGTGAGACAGTGAGACAGACAGTGAGACAGTGGGACAATGAGACAGTGGGATAGTGAGATAGTGAGATAGTGGGACAGTGAGACAGTGTGAGATAGTGGGACAGTGAGACAGTGGGACAGTGGGACAGTGAGACAGTGAGACAGTGAGACAGTGGGAGAGTGAATCAGTGAGACAGAGAGACAATGGGACAGTGGCACAGTAAGACACGAGATATTGGGACAGTGAGAGAGTGAGACACGGGACAGTGAGACAGGGTGAGACAGGGTGAGACAGGGTGAGACAGTGAGACGGTGGGATGCTGAGACAGTGAGACAGTGAGACAGAGGACAGTGGGACAGTGCGACAATGAGACACGAGACATGGGACAGTGAGAGAGTGAGGCACGGGACATTGAGACAGCGAGACAGTGGGACAGTGAGATAGTGAGACAGTGGGACAATGAGACAGTGTGATACAGTGAGTCAGTGAGACAGTGGGACAGTGGGACAGTGAGACAGTGTGAGACAGTGGGACAATGGGTCATTGAGACAGTGAGATAGTGGGAAAGTGGGGCAGTGGGACAGAATGAGACAGTTAGATAGTGCGACAGTGGGACAGTGGGACAGTGGGAAAGTGAGACAGTGCGACAGTGGGACAGTGGGACAGTGAGACCGTGAGACCGTGAGACAGTGAGACAGAGAGACTGTCTGAGACAGTAGGACAATGCGACGGTGAGGGATAGTGAGACAGTGGGACAGTGGGACGGAGGGACATTGGAACAGTGGGACAGTGGGCCAGTGAGAAAGTGAGACAGTGGGACAGTGGGACAGTGCGACAGTGGGACAGTGCGACAGTGGGACAGAGGGACAATGAGACAGTGAGACAGTGACTCAGTGAGACAGTAAGACAGGGTGAGACAGGGTGAGACAGGGTGAGACAGTGAGACGGTGGGATGCTGAGACAGTGAGACAGTGAGACAGAGGACAGTGGGACAGTGAGACAGTGAGTCAGTGGGACAATGCAACAGTGGGACAGTGGGACAGTGCGAAAGTGGAAAGTGGGACAGTGCGACAGTGGGAAAGTGAGACAGTGCGACAGTGGGACAGTGGGACAGTGAGACAGACAGTGAGACAGTGGGACAATGAGACAGTGGGATAGTGAGATAGTGAGATCGTGGGACAGTGAGACAGTGTGAGATAGTGGGACAGTGAGACAGGCAGTGAGACAGTGGGACAGTGGGACAGTGGGACAGTGGGAGAGTGAATCAGTGAGACAGAGAGACAATGGGACAGTGGCACAGTAAGACACGAGATATTGGGACAGTGAGAGAGTGAGACACGGGACAGTGAGACAGTGAGACAGTGGGACAGTGCGACAATGGGACACGAGACATGGGACAGTGAGACAGTATGATACAGTGAGTCAGTGGGACAGTGGGAATGTGAGGCAGTGAGACAGTGGGACAGTGGGAAAGTGAGAAAGTAGGACAGTCAGACAGTGAGACAGTGGGACAGTTGGACAATGAGACAGTGAGACAGTGTGATACAGTGAGTCAGTGAGACAGTGGGACAGTGGAACAGTGGGATATGGGACAGTGAGACAGTGAAACAATGGGACAGTGAGACAGAGGACAGTGAGACAGTGGGACAATGGGACACTGAGACAGTGAGATAGTGGGAAAGTGGGGCAATGGGACAGTGAGACAGTGAGACAGTCGGACAGTAAGACAGTGGGACAGTGAGACAGTGGGAAAGTGGGGCAGTGAGACAGTGAGACAGAGAGACTGTGTGAGACAGTGAGGCAGTGGGACAGTGCGACAGTGAGGGATAGTGAGACAGTGGGACAGTGGGACGGAGGGACATTGGGACAGTGGGACAGTGAGACAGTGAGACAGTGGGACACTGAGACAGTGGGACAGTGAGACATTGGGACAGTGAGACAGTGAATCATTTAGACAGTGGGACAGTGGGACAGTGAGACAGTGGGACAGAGGGACAGTGGGACAGACAGTGAGATAGTGAGAGAGTTGGAAAGTGAGACAGTGGGACAGTGGGAATGTGAGACAGTGGGACAGTGGGAAAGTGAGAAAGTAGGACAGTGAGACAGTGGGACAGTGGGACAGTGAGAAATTGAGACAGTGTGATACAGTGAGACAGTGGGACAGTGGAACAGTGTGAGGCAGTGAGACAGTGGGACAGTGAGACAGTGAGACAGTGGGAAAGTGAGACAGTGTGATACAGTGAGTCAGTGAGACAGTGGGACAGTGGGACAGTGTGAGACAGTGGGACAGTGGAACAGTGGGACAGTGTGAGACAGTGAGAGAGTGTGATACAGTGAGTCAGTGGGACAGTGGGAATGTGAGACAGTGAGACAGTGGGACAGTGGGAAAGTGAGAAAGTAGGAAAGTGAGACAGTGAGACAGTGGGACAGTGAGACAGTGAGACAATGTGATACAGTGAGTCAGTGAGACAGTGGGACAGTGGGACAGTGGGACAGTGAGACAATGGGACAGTGAGACAGAGGACAGTGAGACAGTGGGACAATGTGACACTGAGACAGTGAGATAGTGGGACAGTGAGACAGTGAGACAGTGAGACAGAGAGACTGTGTGAGACAGTGAGGCAGTGGAACAGTGCGACAGTGAGGGATAGTGAGACAGTGGGACAGTGGGACGAAGGGACATTGGGACAGTGGGACAGCGGGGTAGTGAGAAAGTGGGACAGTGGCACCGTGAGACAGTGAGGCAGTGAGACAGTGTGACAGTGGGACAATGAGACAGTGAGAAAGTGACTTAGTGAGACAGTGTGAGACAGTGAGAGAGTGAGACAGGGTGAGACAGTGGGATGCGGAGACAGTGGGACAGTAAGACCGTGAGACAGTGGGATGCTGAGACAGTGGGACAGTGGGACAGTGAGAAAGTGGGACAGTGGGACAGTGAGACAATGGGACAGTGTGAGACAGTGAGACAGTGGGACAGTGTGACAGTGAGGCAGAGGACAGTGGGACAGTGGGACAGTGAGACAGTGGGACAGTACGACAGTGGGACAGTGAGACAGTGATGCAGTGGGAAAGTGGGACAGTATGAGACAATGAGACAGTGAGACAGTCCGGCAGTGGGACAGTGAGACAGAAAGACTGTGTGAGACAGTGAGACACTGGAATAGTGAGACAGTGAGACAGTGGGACGCTGAGACAGTGAGACAGTGTATTACAGTGAGTCAGTGAGACAGTGGAACAGTGGAACAGTGGGACAGGGGGACAGTGTGAGACAGTGAGGCAGTGGGACAGTAAGCCAGTGAGACAGTGTGGCAGTGGGACAGTGAGACAGTGGGATTGTGGGACAGTGAGACATGAGACATTGGAACAGTGAAAGAGTGAGACACGGGACAGTGAGACAGTGAGACAGTGGGACATTGAGACAGACTGTGAGACAGTGGGACAGTAAGACAGTGAGACAGTGGGACAATGAGAAAGTGGAATAGTGGGATAGTGAGACAGTGGAACAGTATGAGACAGTGAGAATGTGAGCCAGTGAGACAGAGAGACTGTGTGAGACAGTGAGACAGTGGGACAGTGGGACAGTGCGACAGTGAGGCAGTGTGAGACAGTGAGACAGTGGGACAGTGAGACAGTGGGACGCTGAGACAGTGGGGCAGTGAGACATTGGGACAGTGAGACAGTGGGTCAGTGAGACAGTGGGACAGTGGGACAGTGAGACAGTGAGACGGTTAGACAGTGAGACAGTGGGACAGTGGGACAGACAGTGAGACAGTGAGAGAGTGGGAAAGTGAGACAGTGGGACAGAGGGACCGTGAGACAGTGGGAATGTGAAACAGTGAGACAGTGGGACAGTGGGAAAGTGGGAAAGTAGGACAGTGGGACAGTGAGTCAGTGGGACAGTGAGACAGTGAGACAGTGGGGCAGTGAGACAGTGAGACAGTGTGATACAGTGAGTCAGTGAGACAGTGGAACAGTGGAACAGTGGGACAGTGTGAGACAGTGAGACAGTGGGACAGTGAGACAGGGGACAGTGGGACAGTGAGACAGTGGGACAATGGGACAGTGAGACAGTGCGACGGTGAGACAGTGAGACAGTGGGACAGTGGGACAGACAGTGAGGCAGTGAGAGAGTGGGAAAGTGAGACAGTGGGACATTGGGACCGTGAGACAGTGGGAATATGAAACAGTGGGACAGTGCGACAGTGGGAAAGTGAGACAGTGAGACAGAAAGACTGTCTGAGACAGTAGGACAATGCAACAGTGAGGGATAGTGAGACAGTGGGACAGTGGGACGGAGGGACATTGGAACAGTGGGACAGTGAGGCAGTGAGAAAGTGAGACAGTGGGACAGTGGGATCGTGAGGCAGTGACTCAGTGAGACAGTGAGAGAGTGAGACAGGGTGAGACAGGGTGAGACAGTGAGACAGTGGGATGCTGAGACAGTGAGACAGTGAGACAGTGAGACAGAGGACAGTGGGAGAGTGAGACTGTGAGTCAGTGGGATAATGCAACAGTGGGACAGTGGAACAGTGAGACAGTGGGACAGTGGGAAAGTGAGACAGTGGGACAGTGAGACAGTGGGTCAGTGAGACAGTGGGACAGTGGGACAGTGAGACAGTGAGACAGTGGGACAGTGAGAGAATGAGACAGTGGGACACTGAGAAAGTGGGACAGTGAGACAGTGGATCAGTGAGACAGTGGGTCAGTGGGACAGAGGGACAGTGGGACAGACAGTGAGACAGTGAGAGAGTGGGGAAGTGCGACAGTGGGACAGTGGGACCATGAGACAGTGGGACAGTGGGAAAGTGAGAAAGTAGGACAGTGAGACAGTGGGACAGTGGGACAGTGGGACAGTGAGATACAGTGAGTCAGTGAGACAGTGGGACAGTGGAACAGTGGGACAGTGTGAGACAGTGAGACAGTGAGGCAGTGGGACAGTGGAACAGTGGGACAGCGTGAGACAGTGAGACAGTGTGATACAGTGAGTCGGCGAGACAGTGGGACAGTGGAGCAGTGGGACAGGGGGACTGTGTGAGACAGTGAGACAGTGAGACAGAGGACAGTGGGGCAGTGCGACAGTGGGACAGGGGGCAGTGAGACGGTGAGACAGTGGGACAGAGGGACAGTGGGACAGCGGGACAGTGGGGCAGTGAGAGAGTGAGACAGTGGAACAGTGGGACAGTGAGACAGCGGGACTGTGGGACAGTGAGACAGTGAGACAGTGTGATACAGTGAGTCAGTGAGACAGTGGGACAGTGAAACAGTGGGACAGTGGGACAGTGTGAGACAGTGAGACAGTGGGACAGTGAGACAGATGACAGTGGGACAGTGAGACAGTGGGACAATGGGACACAGACAGTGAGATAGTGGGAAAGTGGGGCAGTGGGACAGAATGAGACAGTGAGACAGTGTGATACAGTGAGTAAGTGGGACAGTAGGGCAGTGAGGCAGTGAGCCAGTGGGACAGTGAGACAGTGGGAAAGTGAGACCGTGAGACGGTGAGACAGAGAGACTGTGTGAGACAATGAGGCAGTGGGACAGTGCGACAGTGAGGGATAGTGAGACAGTGGGACAGTGGGACAGTGGGGCAGTGAGAAAGTGAGACAGTGGGACAGTGGGACAGTGCGACAGAGAGACAGTGGGACAGTGAGACCATGAGACAGTGAGACAGAGAGACTGTGTGAGACAGTGAGGCAGTGGGATAGTGCGACAGTGAGGGATAGTGAGACAGTGGGACAGTGGGATAGAGGGACATTGGGACAGTGGGACAGTGGCGCAGTGAGCAAGTGAGACAGTGGGACAGTGGGACAGTGAGACAGTGAGACAGCGCGACAGTGGGACAGTGGGACAATGAGACAGTGAGACAGTGATTCAGTGAGACAGTGTGATACAGTGAGAGAGTGAGACAGGGTGAGACTGTGTGAGACAGTGAGAAAGTGTGAGACAGTGAGAGAGTGAGACAGGGTGAGACTGTGTGAGACAGTGAGACAGTGGAACAGTGAGAGAGAGACAGTGTGAGACAGTGTGAGACAGTGAGAGAGTGAGACAGGGTGAGACAGTGAGACAGTGAGACAGTGGAACAGTGGGACAGTGGGACAGTGTGAGACATTGAGACAGTGGGACAGTGAGACAGAGGACAGTGGGACAGTGAGACAGTGGGACAACGGGACACTGAGACACTGAGATAGTGGGAAAGTGGGGCAGTGGGACAGAATGAGACAGTGAGACAGTGTGATACAGTGAGTAAGTGGGACAGTGGGGCAGTGAGACAGTGAGCCAGTGGGACAGTGAGACAGTGGGAAAGTGAGACAGTGCAACAGTGGGACAGTGAGACCATGGGACAGTGAGACCGTGAGACAGTGAGACAGTGAGACAGAGAGACGGTGTGAGACAATGATGCAGTGGGACAGTGCGACAGTGAGGGATAGTGAGACAGTGGGACATTGGGACAGTGGGACAGTGGGGCAGTGAGAAAGTGAGACAGTGGGACAGTGGGACAGTGCGACAGAGAGACAGTGGGACAGTGAGACCATGAGACAGTGAGACAGTGAGACAGAGAGACTGTGTGAGAGAGTGAGGCAGTGGGACAGTGCGACAGTGAGGGATAGTGAGACAGTGGGACAGTGGGATAGAGGGACATTGGGACAGTGGGACAGTGGTGCAGTGAGAAAGTGAGACAGTGGGACAGTGGGACAGTGAGACATTGGGGCAGTGAGACAGTGAATCATTTAGACAGTGGGACAGTGAGACAGTGGGAGAGTGAGAAAGTGAGACAGTGTGATACAGTGAGTCAGTGAGACAGTGGGAGAGTGGAACAGTGGGACAGTGGGACAGTGTGAGACAGTGAGAAAGTGGGACAGTGAGACAGTGAGACAGTGGGAAAGTGAGACAGTGTGATACAGTGAGTCAGTGAGACAGTGGGACAGTGGGACAGTGGGACAGTGTGAGACAGTGAGACAGTGGGACAGTGGAACAGTGGGACAGTGTGAGGCAGTGACAGAGTGGGACAGTGAGACAGTGGGACAGTGGGAAAGTGAGACAGTGTGATACAGTGAGTCAGTGAGACAGTGGAACAGTGGGACAGTGGGACCGTGTGAGACAGTGGGGCAGTGAGACAGTGTGATACAGTGAGTCAGTGGGACAATGGGAATGTGAGACAGTGAGACAGTGGTACAGTGGGAAAGTGAGAAAGTAGGACAGTGAGGCAGTGAGACAGTGTGATTCAGTGAGTCAGTGAGACAGTGGGACAGTGGGACAGTGGGACCGTGTGAGACAGTGGGAAAGTGAGCCAGTGTGATACAGTGAGTCAGTGGGACAGTGGGAATGTGAGACAGTGAGACAGTGGTACAGTGGGAAAGTGAGAAAGTAGGACAGTGAAACAGTGAGACAGTGGGACAGTGAGAGAGTGAGACAGTGTGATACAGTGAGTCAGTGAGACAGTGGGACAGTGGGACAGTGGAACAGTGGGACAGTGGGACAGTGAGACAGTGAGACAATGGGACAGTGAGACAGAGGACAGTGAGACAGTGGGACAATGGGACACTGAGACAGTGAGATAGTGGGAAAGTTGGATAGTGGGACAGAATGAGACAGTGAGACAGTGTGATACATTGAGTCAGTGGGACAGTGAGACAGTGAGACAGTGGGACAGTGAGACAGTGGGAAAGTGAGACAGTGAGGCAGTGGGACAGTGCAACAATGAGGGATAGTGAGACAGTGGGACAGTGAGACAGTGTGATACAGTGAGTCAGTGCGACAGTGGAACAGTGGGACAGGGGGACAGTGTGAGACAGTGAGGCAGTGGGACAGTAAACCAGTGAGACAGTGGGACAGTGGGACAGTGAGACAGTGGGATTGTGGGACAGTGAGACATGAGACATTGAGACATTGGGACAGTGAAAGAGTGAGACACGGGACAGTGAGACAGTGGGACATTGAGACAGACTGTGAGACAGTCTGTGAGACAGTGGGAGAGTGAGACAGTGAGACAGTGGGGCAATGAGAAATGGAATAGTGGGATAGTGAGACAGTGGAACAGTATGAGACAGTGAGTACGTGAGCCAGTGAGACAGAGAGACTGTGTGAGACAGTGAGACAGTGGGACAGTGGGACAGTGCGACAGTGAGACAGTGTGAGACAGTGGGACAGTGAGACAGTGGGACGCTGAGACAGTGGGGCAGTGAGACATTGGGACAGTGAGACAGTGGGTCAGTGAGACAGTGGGACAGTGGGACAGTGAGACAGTGAGACAGTGTGATACAGTGAGTCAGTGAGACGGTGGAACAGTGGAACAGTGGGACAGTGTGACAGTGGGACAGTGGGACAGTGTGAGACAGTGAGACAGTGGGACAGTGAGACAGGGGACAGTGGAACAGTGAGACAGTGGGACAATGGGACAGTGAGACAGTGCGACAGTGGGACAGTGGGACAGTGGGAAAGTGAGACAGTGCGAAAGTGGGGCAGTGGGACAGTGAGACCGTGAGACAGTGAGACAGTGAGACAGAGAGACTGTCTGAGACAGTAGGACAATGCAACAGTGAGGGATAGTGAGACAGTGGGACAGTGGGACGGAGGGACATTGGAACAGTGGGACAGTGGGGCAGTGAGAAAGTGAGACAGTGGGACAGTGGGACAGTGAGACAGTGGGACAGTGAGACAGTGGGAAAGTGAGACAGTGAGGCAGTGGGACAGTGCAACAATGAGGGATAGTGAGACAGTGGGACAGTGAGACAGTGTGATACAGTGAGTCAGTGAGACAGTGGAACAGTGGGACAGGGGGACAGTGTGAGACAGTGAGGCAGTGGGACAGTAAACCAGTGAGACAGTGGGACAGTGGGACAGTGAGACAGTGGGATTGTGGGACAGTGAGACATGAGACATTGAGACATTGGGACAGTGAAAGAGTGAGACACGGGACAGTGAGACAGTGGGACATTGAGACAGACTGTGAGACAGTCTGTGAGACAGTGGGAGAGTGAGACAGTGAGACAGTGGGGCAATGAGAAATGGAATAGTGGGATAGTGAGACAGTGGAACAGTATGAGACAGTGAGTACGTGAGCCAGTGAGACAGAGAGACTGTGTGAGACAGTGAGACAGTGGGACAGTGGGACAGTGCGACAGTGAGACAGTGTGAGACAGTGGGACAGTGAGACAGTGGGACGCTGAGACAGTGGGGCAGTGAGACATTGGGACAGTGAGACAGTGGGTCAGTGAGACAGTGGGACAGTGGGACAGTGAGACAGTGAGACAGTGTGATACAGTGAGTCAGTGAGACGGTGGAACAGTGGAACAGTGGGACAGTGTGACAGTGGGACAGTGGGACAGTGTGAGACAGTGAGACAGTGGGACAGTGAGACAGGGGACAGTGGAACAGTGAGACAGTGGGACAATGGGACAGTGAGACAGTGCGACAGTGGGACAGTGGGACAGTGGGAAAGTGAGACAGTGCGAAAGTGGGGCAGTGGGACAGTGAGACCGTGAGACAGTGAGACAGTGAGACAGAGAGACTGTCTGAGACAGTAGGACAATGCAACAGTGAGGGATAGTGAGACAGTGGGACAGTGGGACGGAGGGACATTGGAACAGTGGGACAGTGGGGCAGTGAGAAAGTGAGACAGTGGGACAGTGGGACAGTGAGACAGTGACTCAGTGAGACAGTGAGAGAGTCAGACAGGGTGAGACAGTGACTCAGTGAGACAGTGAGAGAGTGAGACAGGGTGAGACAGTGAGACAGTGGGATGCTGAGGCAGTGGGACAGTAGAACAGTGAGACAGTGGGACAGTGGGAAAGTGAGACAGTGGGACAGTGAGACAGGGAGACAGTGGGACAGTGTGACAGTGAGACAGTGAGACAGACAGTGAGACAGTGAGGCAGTGGGACAATGAGACAGTGGGATAGTGAGATAGTGAGATAGTGGGACAGTGAGACAGTGTGAGATAGTGAGATAGTGGGACAGTGAGACAGTGAGACAGACAGTGAGACAGTGAGACAGTGGAACAGTGGGACAGTGAGACAGTGAGACAGTGAGACAGTGGGAGAGTGAATCAGTGAGACAGAGAGACAATGGGAGAGTGGCACAGTAAGACACGAGATATTGGGACAGTGAGAGAGTGAGACACGGGACAGTGAGACAGTGAGACAGTGGGACAGTGCGACAATGAGACACGAGACATGGGACAGTGAGAGAGTGAGGCACAGGACATTGAGACAGTGAGAAAGTGGGACAGTGAGACAGTGGGTCAATGAGAAAGTGGAATATTGAGAAAGTGAGACAGTGGAACAGTATTAGACAGTGAGACTGTGAGACAGTGAGAGATTGAGACAGGGAGACTGTGTGAGGCAGTGAGACATTGGGACAGTGAGACAGTGGGTCAGTGAGACAGTGGGACAGTGGGACAGTGAGACAGTGATACAGTGAGACAGTGAGACAGTGGGACAGTGAGAGAGTGAGACAGTGGGACACTGAGAAAGTGGGACAGTGAGACAGTGGGTCAGTGAGACAGTGGGACAGTGAGACAGTGAGACAGTGGGACAGTGGGACAGAGGGACAGTGGGACAGACAGTGAGACAGTGAGAGAGTGGGGAAGTGTGACAGTGGGACAGTGGGACCGTGAGGCAGTGGGACAGTGGGACAGTGTGAGACAGTGGGACAGTGAGACAGTGGGACAGTGAGACAGTCAGACAGTGTGAAAGTGAGACAGTGTGATACAGTGAGTCAGTGAGACAGTGGGACAGTGGAACAGTGGGACAGTGGGACAGTGTGAGACAGTGAGACAGTGAGACAGTGGTACAGTGGGACAGTGGAACAGTGGGAAAGTGGGACAGTGTGAGACAGTGAGGCAGTGGGACGGTGAGCCAGTGGGATGCTGAGACAGTGAGGCAGTGTGAGACAGTGAGACAGTGTGATACAGTGAGTCGGCGAGACAGTGGGACAGTGGAACAGTGGGAAAGGGGGACTGTGTGAGACAGTGAGGCAGTGGGACAGTGAGACAGTGAGACAGAGGATAGTGGGGCAGTGTGACAGTGGGACAGGGGGCAGTGAGACGGTGAGACAGTGGGGCAGAGGGACAGTGGGACAGCGGGACAGTGGGGCAGTGAGAGAGTGAGACAGTGGGACAGTGAGACAGTGGGATTGTGGGACAGTGAGACAGTGAGACAGTGTGATACAGTGAGTCAGTGAGACAGTGGGACAGTGAAACAGTGGGACAGTGGGACAGTGTGAGACAGTGAGACAGTGGGACAGTTAGACAGAGGACAATGGGACAGTGAGACAGTGGGACAATGGGACACTGAGACAGTGAGATAGTGGGAAAGTGGGGCAGTGGGACAGAATGAGACAGTGAGACAGTGTGATACAGTGAGTCAGTGGAACAATGGGGCAGTGAGACAGTGAGCTAGTGGGACAGTGGGACAGTGAGACAGTGGGAAAGTGAGACAGTACGACAGTGGGACAGTGAGACCCTGGGACAGTGAGACAGTGAGACAGTGAGACAGTGAGACAGTGAGACAGAGAGGCTGTGTGAGACAATGAGGCAGTGGTACAGTGCGACAGTGAGGGATAGTGAGAAAGTGGGAGAGTGGGACAGAGGGACATTGGGGCAGTGGGACAGTGGGGCAGTGAGAAAGTGAGACAGTGGGACAGTGAGGCAGTGAGATGGTGTGAGACAGTGAGACAGTGGAACAGTGAGACAGTGGGACGCTGAGACAGTGAGACAGTGTGATACAGTGAGTCAGTGAGACAGTGGGACAGTGGAGCAGTGGGACAGGTGGACAGTGTGAGACAGTGAGGCAGAGGGACAGTGAGCCAGTGAGACAGCGGGGCAGTGGGACAGTGAGACAGAGGACAATGGGGCATTGCGACAGTGGGACAGGGGGCAGTGAGACGGTGAGACAGTGGGACAGGGGGCAGTGAGACGGTGAGACAGTGGGACAGAGGAACAGTGGGGCAGTGAGAGAGTGAGACAGTGGGACAGTGGGACAGTGAGACATTGGGATTGTGGGACAGTGAGACAGTGAGACAGTGTGATACAGTGAGTCAGTGAGACAGTGGGACAGTGGAACAGTGGGACAGTGGGAGACAGTGAGACAGTGAGACAGTGGGACAGTGAGACAGAGGACAGTGAGACAGTGGGACAATGGGACAGTGATACAGTGAGATAGTTGGAAAGTGGGGCAGTGGGACAGAATGAGATAGTGAGACAGTGTGATACAGTGAGTCAGTGGGACAGGGGGACAGTGAGACAGTGGGACAGTGAGACAGTGGGAAATTGAGACAGTGGGAAAGTGGGGCAGTGAGACAGTGAGACAGAGAGACTGTGTGAGACAGTGAGGCAGTGGGACAGTGCGACAGTGAGGGATAGTGAGACAGTGGGACATTGGGACGGAGGGACATTGGGATAGTGGGACAGTGAGACATTGGGGCAGTGAGACAGTGAATCATTTAGACAGTGGGACAGTGAGACAGTGGGACAGTGAGAAAGTGAGACAGTGTGATACAGTGAGTCAGTGAGACAGTGGGAGAGTGGAACAGTGGGACAGTGGGACAGTGTGAGACAGTGAGACAGTGGGACAGTGAGACAGTGAGACAGTGGGAAAGTGAGACAGTGTGATACAGTGAGTCAGTGAGACAGTGGAACAGTGGGACAGTGGGACAGTGTGAGACAGTGAGACAGTGGGACAGTGGAACAGTGGGACAGTGTGAGGCAGTGACAGAGTGGGACAGTGAGACAGTGGGACAGTGGGAAAGTGAGACAGTGTGATACAGTGAGTCAGTGAGACAGTGGAACAGTGGGACAGTGGGACCGTGTGAGACAGTGGGGCAGTGAGACAGTGTGATACAGTGAGTCAGTGGGACAGTGGGAATGTGAGACAGTGAGACAGTGGTACAGTGGGAAAGTGAGAAAGTAGGACAGTGAGACAGTGAGACAGTGGGACAGTGAGACAGTGAGACAGTGTGATACAGTGAGTCAGTGAGACAGTGGGACAGTGGAACAGTGGGACAGTGGGACCGTGTGAGACAGTGGGACAGTGAGACAGTGAGACAGTGGGAAAGTGAGACATTGTGATACAGTGAGTCAGTGAGACAGTGGAACTGTGGGACAGTGTGAGACAATGAGACAGTGGGACAGTGGAACAGTGGGACAGTGTGAGACAGTGAGAGAGTGGGACAGTGAGACAGTGGGAAAGTGAGACAGTGTGATACAGTGAGTCAGTGAGACAGTGGAACAGTGGGACAGTGGGACCGTGTGAGACAGTGGGAAAGTGAGACAGTGTGATACAGTGAGTCAGTGGGACAGTGGGAATGTGAGACAGTGAGACAGTGGTACAGTGGGAAAGTGAGAAAGTAGGACAGTGAGACAGTGAGACAGTGGGACAGTGAGACAGTGAGACAGTGTGATACAGTGAGTCAGTGAGACAGTGGGACAGTGGAACAGTGGGACAGTGGGACAGTGAGACAGTGAGACAATGGGACAGTGAGACAGAGGACAGTGAGACAGTGGGACAATGGGACACTGAGACAGTGAGATAGTGGGAAAGTGGGGCAGTGGGACAGAATGAGACAGTGGGACAGTGGGACAGTGAGACAGTGGGACAGTGAGACAGTGGGAAAGTGAGACAGTGAGACAGTGAGTCAGTGAGACAGAGAGACTGTGTGAGACAGTGAGGCAGTGGGACAGTGCAACAGTGAGGGATAGTGAGACAGTGGGACAGTGAGACAGTGTGATACAGTGAGCCAGTGAGACAGTGGAACAGTGGGACAGGGGGACAGTGTGAGACAGTGAGGCAGTGGGTCAGTAAACCAGTGCGACAGTGGGACAGTGAGACAGTGAGGCAGTGGGACAGTGAGAAAGTGAAACAGTGAGATAGTGGAAGAGTGAGAAAGTGGGAAGTGAGACAGTGGGACAGTGAGAGAGTGAGACAGTGAGAGAGTGGGACATTGAAACAGTGGGACAGTGAGAGAGTGGGACAGTGAGACAGTGAGACAGTGAGAGACATTGAGACAGTGGGACAGTGAGACAATGGGACAGTGGGACAGCGAGACGGAGGGATAGTAGGACAGTGGGACAGAGAGAGAGTGAGACAGACAGTGAGAGAGTGAGACAGTGGGACAGTGAGACAGTAGGACAGTGGGACAGTGAGGCATTGAGCCAGAAGGACAGTAGGACAGTGGGACAGAGAGAGAGTGAGACAGACAGTGAGACAGTGAGACAGTGGGGCAGTGGTACAGTGAGACCGTGGGATGGGGAGACAGTGAGACAGTGGGACCATGGGACAGTGAGACAGTGAGACAGTGGGACAGTGGTACATTGGGACAGTGAGAGAAAGTGGGACAGTGAGAGACATTGGGACAGTGAGAGACATTGGGACAGTGAGACAGTGAGTGAGTGGGACAGTGGGACAGTGAGACAGGTATACAGTGGGACAGTGAGACAGTGGCACAGTGGCACAGTGAGGCAGTGGGACAGTGAGACAGTGAGACAGTGGAACAGTGGGACATTGAATCAGTGAGACAGTGAGACAGTGGGACAGTGAGACAGACAGTGAGACAGTGAGAAAGTGGGAGAGTGAGACAGTGGGAGAGTGAGAAAGTCGGACAGTGGGAACGTGGGACAGTGAGACAGAGAGACATACAGTGAGACAGAGAGACAGTGTAACAGAGAGACAGTGGGACAGTGAGACAGTGGGAGAATGAGAGAGTCGGACAGTGAGAACATGGGACAGTAAGACAGTGAGACAGACAGTGAGACAGTGGTACAGTGAGAAAGTGGGACAGTGAGACAGTGAGAGTGTGAGACAGTGAGAAAGTGAGAGACAGTGAGACAGTGGGACAGTGAGACAGTGGGGCAGTGAGACATAGAGACAGTGGGACAGCGAGACAATGGGGTAGAGGGACAATGAGAGAGTGAGACAGTGAGACAGTGTGACAGTGAGACCGTGAGAAAAGTGAGACAGTGTGAGACAGTGGGACAGTGAGACATTGGGGCAGTGAGACAGTGAATCATTTAGACAGTGGGACAGTGAGACAGTGGGACAGTGAGAAAGTGAGACAGTGTGATACAGTGAGTCAGTGAGACAGTGGGAGAGTGGAACAGTGGGACAGTGGGACAGTGTGAGACAGTGAGACAGTGGGACAGTGAGACAGTGAGACAGTGGGAAAGTGAGACAGTGTGATACAGTGAGTCAGTGAGACAGTGGAACAGTGGGACAGTGGGACAGTGTGAGACAGTGAGACAGTGGGACAGTGGAACAGTGGGACAGTGTGAGGCAGTGACAGAGTGGGACAGTGAGACAGTGGGACAGTGGGAAAGTGAGACAGTGTGATACAGTGAGTCAGTGAGACAGTGGAACAGTGGGACAGTGGGACCGTGTGAGACAGTGGGGCAGTGAGACAGTGTGATACAGTGAGTCAGTGGGACAGTGGGAATGTGAGACAGTGAGACAGTGGTACAGTGGGAAAGTGAGAAAGTAGGACAGTGAGACAGTGAGACAGTGGGACAGTGAGACAGTGAGACAGTGTGATACAGTGAGTCAGTGAGACAGTGGGACAGTGGAACAGTGGGACAGTGGGACCGTGTGAGACAGTGGGACAGTGAGACAGTGAGACAGTGGGAAAGTGAGACATTGTGATACAGTGAGTCAGTGAGACAGTGGAACTGTGGGACAGTGTGAGACAATGAGACAGTGGGACAGTGGAACAGTGGGACAGTGTGAGACAGTGAGAGAGTGGGACAGTGAGACAGTGGGAAAGTGAGACAGTGTGATACAGTGAGTCAGTGAGACAGTGGAACAGTGGGACAGTGGGACCGTATGAGACAGTGGGAAAGTGGGACAGTGGAACAGTGGGACAGTGTGAGACAGTGAGAGAGTGGGACAGTGAGACAGTGGGACAGTGGGAAAGTGAGACAGTGTGATACAGTGAGTCAGTGAGACAGTGGAACAGTGGGACAGTGGGACAGTGGGACAGTGTGAGACAGTGAGAGAGTGGGACAGTGAGACAGTGGGACAGTGGGAAAGTGAGACAGTGTGATACAGTGAGTCAGTGAGACAGTGGAACAGTGGGACAGTGGGACCGTGTGAGACAGTGGGACAGTGAGACAGTGAGACAGTGGGAAAGTGAGACAGTGTGATACAGTGAGTCAGTGGGACAGTGGGAATGTGAGACAGTGAGACAGTGGTACAGTGGGAAAGTGAGAAAGTAGGACAGTGAGACAGTGAGACAGTGGGACAGTGAGACAGTGAGACAGTGCGATACAGTGAGTCAGTGAGAAAGTGGGCCAGTGGAACAGTGGGACAGTGGGACCGTGTGAGACAGTGGGACAGTGAGACAGTGAGACAGTGGGAAAGTTAGACAGTGTGATACAGTGAGTCAGTGAGACAGTGGAACTGTGGGACAGTGTGAGACAATGAGACAGTGGGACAGTGGAACAGTGGGACAGTGTGAGACAGTGAGAGAGTGGGACAGTGAGACAGTGAGACAGTGGGAAAGTGAGACAGTGTGATACAGTGAGTCAGTGAGACAGTGGAACAGTGGGACAGTGGGACCGTGTGAGACAGTGGGAAAGTGAGACAGTGTGATACAGTGAGTCAGTGGGACAGTGGGAATGTGAGACAGTGAGACAGTGGTACAGTGGGAAAGTGAGAAAGTAGGACAGTGAGACAGTGAGACAGTGGGACAGTGAGACAGTGAGACAGTGTGATACAGTGAGTCAGTGAGACAGTGGGACAGTGGAACAGTGGGACAGTGGGACAGTGAGACAGTGAGACAATGGGACAGTGAGACAGAGGACAGTGAGACAGTGGGACAATGGGACACTGAGACAGTGAGATAGTGGGAAAGTGGGGCAGTGGGACAGAATGAGACAGTGGGACAGTGGGACAGTGAGACAGTGGGACAGTGAGACAGTGGGAAAGTGAGACAGTGAGACAGTGAGTCAGTGAGACAGAGAGACTGTGTGAGACAGTGAGGCAGTGGGACAGTGCAACAGTGAGGGATAGTGAGACAGTGGGACAGTGAGACAGTGTGATACAGTGAGCCAGTGAGACAGTGGAACAGTGGGACAAGGGGACAGTGTGAGACAGTGAGGCAGTGGGTCAGTAAACCAGTGAGACAGTGGGACAGTGAGACAGTGAGGCAGTGGGACAGTGAGAAAGTGAAACAGTGAGATAGTGGAAGAGTAAGAAAGTGGGAAGTGAGACAGTGGGACAGTGAGAGAGTGAGACAGTGAGAGAGTGGGACATTGAAACAGTGGGACAGTGAGAGAGTGGGACAGTGAGACAGTGAGACAGTGAGAGACATTGAGACAGTGGGACAGTGAGACAATGGGACAGTGGGGCAGCGAGACGGAGGGACAGTAGGACAGTGGGACAGAGAGAGAGTGAGACAGACAGTGAGAGAGTGAGACAGTGGGACAGTGAGACAGTAGGACAGTGGGATAGTGAGGCATTGAGACAGAAGGACAGTAGGACAGTGGGACAGAGAGAGAGTGAGACAGACAGTGAGACAGTGAGACAGTGGGGCAGTGGCACAGTGAGACCGTGGGATGGGGAGACAGTGAGACAGTGGGACCATGGGACAGTGAGACAGTGAGACAGTGGGACAGTGGTACATTGGGACAGTGAGAGAAAGTGGGACAGTGAGAGACATTGGGACAGTGAGAGACATTGGGACAGTGAGACAGTGAGTGAGTGGGACAGTGGGACAGTGAGACAGGTATACAGTGGGACAGTGAGACAGTGGCACAGTGGCACAGTGAGGCAGTGGGGCAGTGGGACAGTGAGACAGTGAGGCAGTGGAACAGTGGGACATTGAATCAGTGAGACAGTGAGACAGTGGGACAGTGAGACAGACAGTGAGACAGTGAGAAAGTGGGAGAGTGAGACAGTGGGAGAGTGAGAAAGTCGGACAGTGGGAACGTGGGACAGTGAGACAGAGAGACAGACAGTGAGACAGAGAGACAGTGGAACAGAGAGACAGTGGGACAGTGAGACAGTGGGAGAATGAGAGAGTCGGACAGTGAGAACATGGGACAGTGAGACAGTGAGACAGACAGTGAGACAGTGGTACAGTGAGAAAGTGGGACAGTGAGACAGTGAGAGTGTGAGACAGTGAGAAAGTGAGAGACAGTGAGACAGTGGGACAGTGAGACAGTGGGGCAGTGAGACATAGAGACAGTGGGACAGCGAGACAATGGGGTAGAGGGACAATGAGAGAGTGAGACAGTGAGACAGTGTGACAGTGAGACCGTGAGAAAAGTGAGACAGTGTGAGACAGTGGGACAGTGAGACAGTGTGAGACATGGGACAGTGAGCCCGTGGGACACTGAGACAGTGAGACATTGGCACAATGAGACAGTGGGACAGTAGGACAGAGAGACAGGGAGTCAGATAGACAGTGAGACAGTGGGACAGTGTGAGACAGTGAGACAGTTGTACAGATAGACAGTGAGACAGTGAGACAGTGGGACAGTGAGACAGTGGGACGGTTATGACGGTGAGACAGTGAGACAGTGGAGCAGTGAGACAGTAGGACAGATAGACAGTGAGGCATTGGGACAGTGAGACAGTGGGACAGTGAGACAGTGAGATAGAGTGACAGTAGGACAGTGGGACAGAGAGACAGTAAGACAGTGAGGCAGATAGACAGTGGGACAGTGAGGCAGTAGGACAGTGAGACAGTGAGACAGTTGTACAGATAGGCAGTGAGACAGTGAGACAGTGGGACAGATAGACAGTGAGACAGTGGGACAGTGGGACAGTGAGACAGTGGGACAGTGGGACAGTGGGACAGAGAGTCAGTGGGGCAGAGAGTCAGTGAGACAGCGGGACAGTGAGACAGTGAGACGGTGGTAGAGTGAGACAGAGAGGTTGTGAGACAGTGAGACAGTGGGAAAGTGAGACAGTTGGACAGTGGGACAGTGAGACAGTGGGACAGTGAGACAGTGGGACAGTGGGACAGTTGGACAGTGGGACAGTGAGACAGTGAGACAGTGAGACAGTGAGACAGTGATATAGTGGGACAGTGGGACAGTGAGTCAGTGAGACAGTGAGACAGTGAGACAGTGAGACAGTGGGACAGTGGGACAGTGGGACAGTAGGACAGTGAGACAGTGAGACAGTTGTACAGATAGGCAGTGAGACAGTGAGACAGTGGGACAGATAGACAGTGAGACAGTGGGACAGTGGGACAGTGAGACAGTGGGACAGTGGGACAGTGGGACAGAGAGTCAGTGGGGCAGAGAGTCAGTGAGACAGCGGGACAGTGAGACAGTGAGACGGTGGTAGAGTGAGACAGAGAGGTTGTGAGACAGTGAGACAGTGGGAAAGTGAGACAGTTGGACAGTGGGACAGTGAGACAGTGGGACAGTGAGACAGTGGGACAGTGGGACAGTTGGACAGTGGGACAGTGAGACAGTGAGACAGTGAGACAGTGAGACAGTGATATAGTGGGACAGTGGGACAGTGAGTCAGTGAGACAGTGAGACAGTGAGACAGTGAGACAGTGGGACAGTGGGACAGTGGGACAGTGAGTCAGTGAGACAGTGGTAGAGTGAGACAGAGAGGTTGAGAGTACAGTGAGACAGTGGGAAAGTGAGACAGTTGGACAGTGAGACAGTGGGACAGTGAGACAGTGAGACAGTGGGACAGTGGGACAGTGAGTCAGTGAGACAGTGGTAGAGTGTGACAGAGAGATTGTGAGACAGTGAGACAGTGGGAAAGTGAGACAGTTGGACAGTGGGACAGTGAGTCAGTGAGATAGTGGGACAGTGGGACAGCGAGACAGAGGGACAGTGGACAGTGGGACAGAGAGAGAGTGAGACAGACAGTGAGAGAGTGAGACAGTGGGACAGTGAGATAGTGGGACAGTGGGACAGTGGGACAGTGAGTCAGTGAGACAGTGGTAGAGTGAGACAGAGAGGTTGAGAGTACAGTGAGACAGTGGGAAAGTGAGACAGTTGGACAGTGGGACAGTGAGACAGTGGGAAGTGAGACAGTGAGACAGTGGGACAGTGGGACAGTGAGTCAGTGAGACAGTGGTAGAGTGTGACAGAGAGGTTGTGAGACAGTGAGACAGTGGGAAAGTGAGACAGTTGGACAGTGGGACAGTGAGTCAGTGAGATAGTGGGACAGTGGGACAGCGAGACAGAGGGACAGTAGGACAGTGGGACAGAGAGAGAGTGAGACAGACAGTGAGAGAGTGAGACAGTGGGACAGTGAGACAGTAGGACAGTGGGACAGTGAGGCAGTGAGACAGGGAGACAGATAGACAGTGAGACAGTGGGACGGTGAGACGGTGAGACAGTGAGACAGTGGAACAGTGAGACAGTTGTACAGATAGACAGTGAGACAGTGAGACAGTGGGACAGATAGACAGGGGGACAGATAGACAGTGAGACAGTGGGACAGTGAGACAGTGGGACGGTGAGACAGTGAGACAGTGGAGCAGCGAGACAGTGGGACAGATAGACAGTGAGACAGTGGGACAGTGAGGCAGTGAGACAGAGGGACAGAGAGACAGTGAGACAGTGGGACAGAGAGTCAGTGATACAGTGAGACAGTGGGACAGTGAGACAGTGAGACGGTGCGACGGTGTGACAGTGGGACAGAGAGTCAGTGATACAGTGGGACAGTGAGACGGTGGGACGGTGTGACAGTGGGACAGTAAGACAGCGGGACAGTGGGGCACGGGACATTGAGACAGTGAGACAGTGCACAGCGGGACCTCGCTGCCATGTTAGCTTGATGATAACTCCTAGCAGTCGCCACTCTGCAGCCCCACGGCGCAATCATCGTCTGACATTCTTTTGCTCCTCGCCGCGATCGCGGCATCTGGGTGCAGATTCCCTCTGCCGTTGTTCTCCCATGTCCACATTTGTCCACCTTTGGGCGACCCACAACCCCTGGCAGGTTATGCCGAACTGGTGAAATATCGCCGCCGACATGGGGAGGTTGCGAAATACAGATGTTGTTGTATGATGGTGAGGGCCGCACAGTTAATGATTCTGTTTCCGTTACTCAGGTACCGAACCGATCTGTACACCTGAGCAATACATGCACTGTGCAGAGAAGTACTTGGGTGAGTGATCGTCTCCTTCCTCTCCTTCATACCCCATCCAGGAGGAGTAATCACAAATTGTACAACCCTCTTGCTAGAAATTCAACTCATTTGCCGGTCCTGTCACTGGCTCGGGGCTGCGGGGTGGAGGGGTGAATGCGTTAGCGACCGGTGTGATGCTGGTTAACCACCCCTGCAAGAGGCTAGGGGGTCGCTCTGCGAATACCTGTGGCCAGAGACGGTGCTGGCACCATAGCAATCATCACCCTGTTGTAGGGGGGAGGTTTCTGTCACTGTGTGTGGGCAGAGGAGATTCCTGTCACTGTGTGTGGGTTGTAGGAGGTATATTTTTCACCCTACTCTGATTATTAGACCTCGGAACATATAGTGGGAAAGAACAACATGTGGCACAAAATTTTAGTCTTAACCCAGTGTCCATTTTATTATGCACAAAACCCGACTAAAAACGACAGGACTAGACTTCTGAGAGAAATTGACTGAAGACATACAATCACCATTCCTGGCAGTAGCTATTGTAGGTGCATGGTCGTTGGTTCCGTGACCAGTTGGTTCTTCTGTCCGTTTTCTGCAGCTGTTGCCGTTCCTGTCCTTCTGTCTCTGTTTGTTCCTTTTTGTCTCTTGTGTTTCTGTGTCCGTATATTTATATCCACAGCGTGAATAAGTTCCCTTCGGGCCAGGGTCCGATTAATGTGTCTGGATCGAGGCGGTGATTTGTTTAACAGGCTGTGGTGATGAGTTTGAATGGCTACTAATTTGCATACGGAGTCGACAGTGCAAAAGATAACTCCTTATCCTGAATGCCCCGTTATCCAAAAATGTGCATTTCGTAGGCTCCTTTGTAGTCCTGGTTCCTTGCAGAATTGTAGTCTCTGGGGTGAACTGTTTTACCCCCTGCAGCCAACCAACTCCGGGTCTCCTCGGACAGACAGTATCATACTCCTTATCTGTACTCATAACCAAGTTTAGTCCTTGTCCACAGAGATTGTTCTTAATGGGTGATGTCACCACTTGCCTCAGGCTCGTGCCTTTTCCCCTCCCAGGTAGTCCAAAAGTTTTTACTTCAAAACAGTTTTTTCGTGGCCTCTTCCTGTGCCTTGTTCCGAGAAAATAGGTTTACCCTTACACCGTGCGTCCCATCATCACCCCCGGGGAGGAAGGACACAGCTTGATTGAACTCTCCACTTCCTCCCGGATTTCTGGAGAGGGGCGAAATTTCCACGCCTGGCAGGTTTTCTGGCTCACTGAATGTTACCGAACCCTCACGCGGGGCGATACTGGCACTCTCCCCGATAGAATCGCACAGCACAGCAGGAGGCCATTTGGCCCATCGAGTCTGTGCCGGCTCTGTGACAGAGCGATCGGGTTTGTCCGCACCCCCCCGCCCACTCTTTCCCCACAGCCCTGTAACTGTCTCCTTTACAGGTTTTGTCAAATTCCCCATTTGAAAGTCACTATTGAATCTGCTCCCACCGCCCTTTCAAGCAGCGTGTTCTCGATCACAACAACTCGCTGCGTAAACACATTCTCCCCATCTCCCCCTCTGGTTCCATCGCCGATTATCGTCAATCTGTGTCCCTGGGGTTACCCACCCTCCTGCCCCTGGGGACCGTTTCTCCTTATTTACTCGAGCAAAACTCTTCATGATTTTGAACACCTTGATCAAACCTCCCCTTAACCTTATCTGCTCCAAGGAGAACAACCCCAGCTTCTCCAGTCTCTCCACGTCACTGTCGTCCCTCATCCCTGGGACCATTCTGGTCAATCTCCCTCTGCACCCTCTCCAAGGCCTTGCCACCCTTCCTAAAGTGCGGTGCCCAGAATTGGACACAATACACCATCTGGGATCGAACCAGTGGTTTATAAGTTTGAGCGTGAATCCCTTGCTTTAGCACTCTATTCCTCTGTTTATAAAGCTAAGGAAGGCATATGCTTTATAACAGCCTTGGCAACTTGCCCTGCCAAGCTCAAAGATTTGTCGACATACACCCCCTGGTCACTCCGTTCCATCTCCCACCACAGGAAGTACCAGCAAACTAATCCATGGTAGGGGAGGGTGTCCATAGGCTATGGGAGGGGATTCAATGGGTGGGTAGGGTCTGTAATAGGGGAGGGTGCCCATGGGCGGTGGGAGGACTGGGGTTGATGGTTTGAATGTGCTGGTGTTGTGATGATTGGTCTGGGGAAGCTCCTTCTCTCAGCAAAGCATTTCATTATTTTCTACAGACGATCTGATCATCTCGTCAAACCTAACTTGCAAGTGTGATACGCCCTGTCACATAACACGGTACGGCAAGGAGCTGTCCATGGTTAAAATCCCCAGCAAGGGCTCCTCCCGCTTCCTGGCCAAGAGATTCAACACCTCGGAACAAAACATCAAGTAAGTGCTCGCCCTCTCTGTCCGTGAGACCGGTGCAGACCCTGGGGAGATTCGTGTCCAGGGACAGACCTCTCTCACACACTGAGCCTGGTTATTACTGGATGCCCACCGGGATAGGGAGCAGCTATGCAACTTCACCCCACGGCAATCCCAGCCTCCCGGCACACTGCTGCCTGTGGGAGCATCACCGGCCAAGCGATTGATTAGGGAGGGTCTGGGTGGGACACGGTTAGAGGGCAGGAGGGGGGAAGAGCGAGAGGTGAGGGGCGAGGGCAGACACTGGGTGGAGCAAGCCTTGGATTGACAGCTGAGGTAGACACACAGGGACCCTAAACCCTCGTGAGAAACTGTGAAATGAAACGGTGCAGGGGGTTTGTGTCGGAGTCCCATAAACGGGGGTGAGGGGGGGGGGGTGGGGTTGGTGGGAGGGTGTGGTGAGAGTGAGGAGTGAGTGACACTGGGGGAGACACTGCCCGGGGGGAGTGAGTGACACTGGGGGAGACACAGCCCGGGGGGAGTGGGTGACACTGGGGGAAGACACAGCCCGGGGGGAGTGGGTGACACTGGGGGAGACACAGCCCGGGGGGAGTGAGTGACACTGGGGGAGACACAACCCGGGAAGAGTGAGTGACACTGGGGGAGACACAGCCCGGGGGGAGTGAGTGACAGTGGGGGAGACACAACCCGGGAAGAGTGAGTGACACTGGGGGAGACACAACCCGGGAAGAGTGAGTGACACTGGGGGAGACACAGCCCGGGGGGAGTGAGTGACAGTGGGGGAAGACACAGCCCGGGGGGAGGGTGAGTGACAGTGGGGGAAGACACAGCCCGGGGGGGAGTGTGAGTGACACTGGGGGAGGCACAGCCCGGGGGGAGTGAGTGACACTGGGGGAGACACTGCCCGGGGAGAGTGAGTGACACTGGGGGAGACACTGCCCGGGGAGAGTGAGTGACACTGGGGGAGACACAGCCCGGGGGGAGGGTGAGTGACACTGGGGGAAGACACAGCCCGGGGGGAGTGAGTGACACTGGGGGAGACACTGCCCGGGGAGAGTGAGTGACACTGGGGGAGACACTGCCCGGGGAGAGTGAGTGACACTGGGGGAGACACAGCCCGGGGGGAGGGTGAGTGACACTGGGGGAAGACACAGCCCGGGGGGAGTGAGTGACACTGGGGGAGACACAGCCCAGGGGGAGTGGGGAGTGAGGAGTTAGGGACACTGGGAGTGAGAGTCTAAGTTATAACAATAGCTATACTTCGGAGGGGCAGGACTGAGGGAACCCCAGTGTCCTGGGCAATATTTATCTCTCAACCTCCATCTCTAAAACAGATTATCTGATCATTGTCACATTGCTATGTGTGGGAGCTTGCTGTGCACAAATTGGCAGCCGTATTTTCCACATTACCACAGTGACTACACTCCAAAAGTACTTCATAGGCTGTAAAGTGCTTTGGGACATCCTGAGGTTGTGACAGGCGCTATATAAATGCACATCTTGCTTTAGTCTTTCTTTCAAATGAAACAGAAAATTCTGGAAAATGAAAAGACAGCGTCAGGTTGTGGGTGGGCCCGTGTTATTTGTGTGGGCCTGTGTTATTTGGGAGGGTCTGTGTTATTTGCGTGGGCCTGTGTTATTTGGCTGGGCCTGTGTTATGTGCGTGGGCCTGTGTTATTTGGGATGGCCAGTATTATTTGGGAGGGCCTGTGTTGTTTGGGAGAGCCTGTGTTATTTGCGTGGGCCTGCGTTATTTTGGAGGGCTGGTATTATTTGGGAGGGCCTGTGTTATTTGGGAGGGCCTGTGTTATTTGTGTGAGCCTGTGTTATTTGGGAGGGTCTGTGTTATTTGCGTGGGCCTGTGTTATTTGGCTGGGCCTGTGTTATGTGCGTGGGCCTGTGTTATTTGGGATGGCCAGTATTATTTGGGAGGGCCTGTGTTGTTTGGGAGAGCCTGTGTTATTTGCGTGGGCCTGCGTTATTTTGGAGGGCTGGTATTATTTGGGAGGGCCTGTGTTATTTGGGAGGGCCTGTGTTATTTGACTGGCCCTGTATTATTTGGGAGGGTCTGTGTTATTTGCATGGGCCTGTGTTATTTGGGAGGGCCTGTGTTATTTGTGTGGGCCTGTGTTATTTGGGAGGGCCTGTGTTATTTGCATGGGCCTGTGTTATTTGCGTGGGCCTGTGTTATTTGCGTGGGCCTGTGTTATTTGCTTGGGCCTGTGTTATTTGTGTGGGCCTATGTTATTTGTGTGGGCCTGTGTTATTCGGCTGGGCCTGTGTTATTTGGCTGGGTCTGTGTTATTTGCATGGGCCTGTGTTATTTGGCTTTGCCTAGAAACATAGAAACATAGAAAATAGGTGCAGGAGCAGGCCATTCGGTCCTTCGAGCCTGCACCACCAGTCAATAAGATCATGGCTGATCATTCACCTCAGTACCCCTTTCCTGCTTTCTCTCCATACCCCTTGATCCCTTTAGCCGTAAGGGCCATTTCTAACTCCCTGTTGAATATATCCAATGAACTGGCATCAACAACTCTCTGTGGTAGAGAATTCCACAGGTTCACAATTCTCTGAGTGAAGAGGTTTCTCCTCATCTCGGTCCTAAATGGCTTACCCCTTATCCTTAGACTGTGACCCCTGGTTCTGGACTTCCCCAACATTGGGAACATTCTTCCTGCATCTAACTTGTCCTGTCCAGTCAGAATTTCATATGTTTCTATGAGATCCCCTCTCATCCTTCTAAATACCAGTGAATACAGGCCCCATCGATCCAGTCTCTCCTCATATGTCAGTCTTGCCATCCTGGGAATCAGTCTGGTGAACCTTCGCTGCACTCCCTCAATAGCAAGAAGGAGTTAGAAGATCAAAACTGAACACAATATTCCAGGTGAGGCCTCACTAAGGCCCTGTACAACTGCAGTAAGACCTCCCTGCTCCTATACTCAAATCCCCTCGCTATGAAGGCCAACATACCATTTGCCTTCTTAACCGCCTGCTGCACCTGCATGCCAACCTTCAATGACTGATGTACCATGACACCCAGGTCTCGTTGCACCTCCCCTTTTCCTAATCTGCCGCCATTCAGATAATATTCTGCCTTCATGTTTTTGCCATCAAAGTGGACAACCTCACATCTATCCACATTATACTGCATCTGCCATTCATTTGCCCACTCACCTAACCTGTCCAAGTCACCCTGCAGCCTCTTAGCGTCCTCCTCACAGCTCACACTGCCACCCAGCTTCGTGTCATCTGCAAACTTGGAGATATTACTTTCAATTTCTTCATCTAAATCATTGATGTTTATTGTAAATAGCTGGGGTCTGAGCACTGAGCCCTGCGGCACTCCACTAGTCACTGCCTGCCATTCTGAAAAGGACCCGTTTACCCCGACTCTCTGCTATCCACGTCAATACATTACCCCCAATACCATTTAATTTTGCACACCAATCTCTTGTGTGTGACCTTGCCAAAAGCCTTTTGAAAGTCCAAATAATCCACATCCACTGGTTCTCCCTTGTCCACTCTATTGGTTACATCCTGAAAAAATTCTAGAAGATTTGTCAAGCATGATTTCCTTTTTATAAATCCATGCTGACTTGGACCGATCCCGTCACTGCTTTCCCAATGCGCTGCTATTTTATCTTTAATAATTGATTCCAACATTTTCCCCACTACTGATGACAGGCTAACCGGTCTATAATTACTCCGTTTTCTCTGTCCCTCCTTTTTTAAAAAGTGGTGTTACATTAGCTACCCTCCAGTCCATAGGAACTGATTCAGAGTCAATAGACTGTTGGAAAATGATCACCAATGCATCCACTATTTTTACGGCCATTTCCTTAAATACTCTGGGATGCAGACTTTCAGGCCCTGGGAATTTATCAGCCTTCAATCCCATCAATTTCCCTTACACAATTTCCTAACTAATAAGGATTTCCTTCAGTTCCTCCTTCTCGCTAGACCCTCGGTCCCCTTGTATTTCCAGAAGGTTATATGTGTCTTTCTTCGTGGTCTGCCAATTCTTTATTCCCCATTATAAATTCACCTGATTCTGACTGCAAGAAACCTACGTTTGTCTTCACTAATCTTTTTCTCTTCACATATCTATAGAAGCTTTTGCAGTCAGTTTTTATGTTCCCAGTAAGCTTCCTCTCATACTCTATTTTCCCCCTCCTAATTAAACCCTTTGTCCTCCTCTGCTGAATTCTAAATGTCTCCCAGTCCTTAGGTTTGCTTCTGTTTCTGGCCAATTTATGTGTCTCTTCCTTGGATTTAACACTACCCCTAATTTCCCTTGTTAGCCACGGTTGAGCCACCTTCCCCATTTTATTTTTACTCCAGACAGGGATGTACAATTGTTGAAGTTTATCCATGTGATCTTTAAATGTTTGCCATTGCCTATCCACCATCAACCCTGTAAGTATCATTTGCCAGTCTATTCTAGCCTCATACCATCGAAGTTACCTTTCCTTAAATTCAGGACCCTAGTCTCTGAATTAACTGTCTCACTCTCCGTCTTAATAAAGAATTCCACCATATTATCGTCACTCTTCCCCAAGTGTCCTCTTACAACAAGATTGATGATTAGTCCTTTCTCGTTACATACCACCCAGTCTAGGATGGCCAGCCCACTAGTTGATTCCTCGACATATTGGTCTAGAAAACCATCCCTAATACACTCCGAGAAATCCTCCTCCACAGTAATGCTACCAGTTTTGTTAGCCCAATCTATATGTAGATTAAAGGGATAGGTCCTTACTATACAGTATAAATGTACACGAGGCCCATGCTTGACAGAAGGTCAGTCTGTGACCTGTCCTTTATTCCTTAGCACTCAAGTGCTGGAAGTGGGTGAAGCTTCCCCTTTTATACCTGAAAGACCAGGTTAGGAGTGTCTCCCACAAGTTCACCACCTAGTGGTCATTGTTCTCACGGTGTGCAACTTAGGTCAGATTATACATGGGTTACAATGCTGGTTGAATACATGACATCACCTCCCCCCCCAAAGTCTTATTGGGATCACAGGTTGAGTCTCTCTGGTGGTTTACGCTCCCTTGTAGAGCTCCGGTTGTTGGACGCTGGCCTGCATGTCTGCTGTTTGCGGTGCCTCAGGCCTGTCTGGACTGCCCACAGTGACTGGGCTCTCCTCCCTTTGATTCCGGTGTTCGGTCACCTGTGGTGGAGTGAACTCTATCTCGTGTTCTTCCTCTGCTTCTTCTATGGGGTTGCTGAACCTCCTTTTTGTTTGATCCACATGTTTGCGGCAGATTTGTCCATTGGTAAGTTTAACTACCAGAATCATATTTCCCTCTTTGGCAACTACAGTGCCTGCGAGCCATTTGGGACCTGCAGCGTAGTTGACGACAAAAACAGGATCATTTACATCAATCCATCGCGTCCTCGCATTCCTGTCATGGTAGTCATATTGTGACCATCGCCTGCTCTCGACAATTTCTTTCATGGTGGGGTGTGTAAGGGATAACCGGGTTTTGAGCGTCCTTTTCATTAGTAGCTCTGCGGGTGGAATCCCTGTGAGCGAGTGTGGTCGGGATCTGTAGGCCAACAGGAGGCATGATAAGCACCTTTGTAGGGAACCCACTTGGATTCTGAGCATCCCCTGTTTGATTATCTGCACTGCTCGTTCTGCCTGGCCGTTTGAGGCCGGCTTGAACGGTGCCGTTCTGACATGGTTAATTCCATTGCCTGCCATGAAGTCCTGGAATTCAGTGCTTGTGAAGCACGGGCCATTGTCGCTGACCAAGATGTCTGATAGACCGTGGGCGGCGAACATTGCCCATAGACTTTCTACCGTGGCAGAGGATGTGCTTGAATTTAAAATGTCACACTCGATCTATTTGGAGTAGGCGTCTACTACAACCAAAAACATTTTCCCCATGAAAGGACCTGCGTAGTCCACATGGATGCGTGACCAAGGTTTGGCGGGCCATGGCCGGGGGCTAAGGAGGGCTTCCCTGGGCGCATTGCCAAGCTGGGCACACGTGTTGCACCTGCGAACACAAAGTTCCAGATCTGCGTCTATCCCTGGCCACCAAACGTGTGACCTGGCAATTGCCTTCATCGTGACAATGTCCGGGTGCCCATTGTGGAGTTCTCTGATGAACACCTCTCTGCCCATCTGGGGCATGACTACGCGGTTTCCCCACAGTAGGCAATCGGCCTGAATCGAGAGTTCATCCCTGCGCCTGTGAAATGGTTTAAATTTCTCAGAGCATGCCCTGTACGTGGCTGCCCAGTCCCCATTCAGGACACATTTCTTGACTAGAGACAATAGCGGGTCTCTATTTGTCCAGACTTTAAACTGACAGGCTGTCACGGGTGAGCCTTTGCTTCCGAAAGCTTCAACAGCCATGACCATCTCAGCACCATGCTCGGTAGCCCCCTCAGTGGTGGCTAGTGGGAGCCTGCTGAGTGCATCGGCGCAGTTTTCTGTGCCCGCTCTGTGCCAAATTGTGTAGTCATAGGCAGCTAACGTGAGTGCCCACCTCTGTATGCGGGCCAATGCGTTTGCATTTATGGCCTTGTTGTCGGCCAAAAGGGACGTTAGGGGTTTGTGATCTGTCTCCAGCTCAAATTTCCTGCCAAACAGGTACTGGTGCATTTTCTTTACCTCATATACACATGCAAGCGCTTCCTTTTCTATGATCCCGTAGCCCCTTTCTGCCTGGGACAGACTTCTGGAAGCATAAGCTACCAGCTGTAACTGACCCTTGGCATTGACATGCTGCAACACACACCCGACACCATAGGACGACGCATCGCACGTTAACACAAGTTTCTTACATGGGTCATATAGCGTTAACAGATTGTTGGAACATAACAAATTGCGTGCTCTATTAAAAGCCCTTTCCTGGCTGTCCCCCCAGACCCATTCGCAACCTTTGCGTAGGAGCACGTGTAGCGGCTCTAGCAGCATGCTCAATTTGGGAAGAAAGTTACTAAAATAGTTCAGGAGCCCCAGGAATGAACGCAGCTCCGTCGTGTTACGGGGTCTGGGTGCTCTCTGGATCGCTTCCGTCTTGGACGCAGTAGGGCTGATCCCGTCTGCTGCTACCCTCATCCCCAGGAATTCGACCTCTGGAGCTAGGAAGACGCACTTCGCCTTTTTCAGTCGCAGCCCTACCCGGTCCAGTCTGCGTAGCACCTCCTCCAGGTTGTGGAGGTGTTCTTCAGTATCGTAACCCGTAATGAGGATGTCGTCCTGAAAAACCACCGTCCCTGGAATCGACTTGAGGAGGCTTTCCATATTTCATTGGAAGATCGCGGCGGCTGAGCGAATCCCGAACGGACATCTGTTGTACTCAAACAACTCCTTGTGTGTTGTGATGGTGGTCAGTTTCTTCGACTCACTCGCCAGCTCCTGGGTCATGTAAGCTGAGGTCAGGTCCAATTTTGAAAAAGGTTTGCCAACGGATAGCGTCGCAAAGAGGTCCTCCGCTCTCGGTAGCGGGTACTGGTCTTGGAGTGACACCCGATTGATGGTGGCCTTGTAATCGCCACATATCCTGACCGACCCATCCGCCTTGAGCACCGGCACAATCGGGCTCACCCAGTCACTGAATTCGACTGGCGAGATGATGCCTTCCCTCAGCAGGCGATCCAATTCGCCTTCTATCTTTTCCCGCATCACGTACGGCACCGCTCTGGCCTTGTGGTGTACTGGTCTGGCGTCCGGGTTTATGTGAATCACTACCTTGGCCCCCATGAAAGTGCCAATGCCGGGTTGAAATAATGAGTCAAATTTGTCCAGGACCTGTGAGCATGATACTCGCTCCACAGAGGAAATTGCATTGACATCGCCCCATTTCCAGTTTATGACAGCAAGCCAACTCCTCCCCAGTAGTGCGGGACCGTCCCCTGGGACAATCTAGAGTGGTAGTCTGTTCTCCGAATCTTTGTGGGTCACGACTACCGTGGCGCTGCCTAGCACTGGAATTATCTCCTTTGTGCAAGTCCGTAGCTGTGCGTCAATCGGCGATAATTTTGGCCTCCTGGCCTTGGATGCCCACAACTTTTCGAACTGTTTGATACTCATCAGGGACTGGCTGGCCCCCTCCATTGATACTGGGATGCCATTGAGGAGCACTTTCATCATTATCAGTGGCGTCCTGGTGTATGAACTGTATACGTGCTCCACATGAACTCGCTGAACTTCAGCTTCCAGCGATTTCCTCCAGTGTCCATTTCTGCAATTTCTGCAGGTATTTTGCTCATCTCTGCAAACTCCGGCTGAGTGTGTGCCTCCACGCCTCCAGCATGAGCTGCGGTTTGAAACAAAAGGTCCCTTGCTAGTCGATCGTCCCTGACTGCCCCTGTTATTGCCCTTGAGTGCACCATTAACAGGTGTTGATGGCCCCATTACTGGCCGCATTGTCCCTTGCAATGGCCTGAATCGCCGTTCAGCTTGCCATTGTCTCTGTTGAACTCCCCCTCTGGGTTCAACTACATGTTGGGGCATTCCCGACTGCCCTTGTCTGCCTGAAGAACTGTGTGCTGCTTTAACAATGTTGAATCTCTGTCCCAACCATTCCATAACACAGTACCTCTCGTCTGTTCTGCGAGTGGCCATGCTGTTTTTTGGCTGGGCCTGTGTTATTTGGCTGGGCCTGTGTTATTTGGCTGGGCCTGTGTTATTTGGGAGGGCCTGTGTTATTTGGCTGAGCCTGTGTTATTTGGCTGGGCCTGTGTTATTTGGGAGGGTCTGTATTATTTTGGCGGGCCTGTGTTATTTGGCTGGGCCTGTGTTATTTGCAGAGCCCATGGTGCCAGTGACATGGTGACAATCCTCTCACTCGCCTGAGCCCCACAGCACCTGCCAGCAGTCAGTGTGTGACCTGTTCATAAAGCTTGGCCAATGGGGCGAGCTTTGGGTGCGAGCGATACTGAGCGCCCACGGACACATTGTCGGTGAGGGGCTGGGGAGAAGGGGAGGAACTCGGGGGGGAGGGAATGGGGAGGGGGGAGAATGGGAGGGGGGAGAATGGGAGGGGAGAATGGGAAGGGGGTGAATGGGAGTGGGGAGAATGGGAGTGGGGGGGAGCAAATGGGGATGGGGAAGAATGGGAGGGGGCAGGAGTAAATGGGAGGGGGGAGAATGAGAGGGGGGAGAATGGGAGGGGGGGTGAATGGGAGGGGGGAAGGGAATGGGAGGGGGGGAGAATTGGAAAGGGAGAGTGGGAAGGGGGGAGAATGGGAGGGGGGAATGGGGGTGTGAATGGGAGCGGGGAGAATGGGAGAGGGGGAATGGGGGTGTGAATGGGAGGGGGAGAATGGGAGGGGGCGTGGTGAATGGGTGGGGGTAGGGAATGGGAGGGGGAGAAGATTTGGGGGGGGTGAATAGGTGGGGGGGAGGGAATGTGAGTGGGGGGAGATTATTGTCAAGCTGTAGCCAGCCTGTCCCCTCACGCTCTGCCTCTCCCCCTCCCTCGCTCCCTCACAGAGAGAATTACCTGGTGCTGGACATCTTCTTTGAAGCATTGAATTATGAACTGATCGAACAGAAGAAGGCGTACAATGTGGGCGAATTGCTGGGTGAGTGGTGTGGCATGAACTGTGGACTTGTGGTGTGGGAGGGGAGGGAGGCAATGTGGGGGACGGTGGTGGATGGACGAGTGGTGGGTGAGGGCACGTTACTGGACCAGAGGCCTGAGTCAGAGTGGGTGTAAAGAGTGAGACTTTCAGGCACTTGTCCTTCGGGGACTGAGTGACCGTTTACGCTAAACCGCCATCTCTTTCTGTCTGCTTCTCCCAGGGGACATCGGCGGCCACATGGGCCTCTTCATTGGTGCCAGTGTCCTCACCATCTTGGAGATCTTCGATTACATCTATGAGGTGAGCTGACCACCGCTTCTCTCTGCGCTCGCCAGACGCTTACAATTTATTCAACTTCCGACACAGGCAGCCAGCCAGTGACCATGTCAGTGAAAGGTGTAAAACACGGCCTACTGTGTGGGACTGAGCCCCGGGGAGGGGGAGGGGCTCTCGGTGTGGGACTGAGCCCCGGGGAGGGGGAGGGGGAGGGGGGCCCGGTGTGGGACTGAGCCCCAGGGAGGAGGAGGGGTGCCCAGTGTGGGACTAAGCCCCGGGGAGGGGGAGGAAGGCCCGGTGTGGGACTGAGCCCCGGGGAGGGGGAGGGGGGCCCGGTGTGGGACTGAGCCCCAGGGAGGGGGAGGAAGGCCCGGTGTGGGACTGAGCCCCGGGGAGGGGGAGGTGGTCCCGGTGTGGGACTGAGCCCCAGGGAAGGGGGAAGGGGACTCGAGGTGGGACCGAGCCCCGGGGAGAGGGAGAGGATCCCAGTGTGGGAGGGAAGGGCTGGGGAGGGGGAGTGGGTGGGGAGGCTGTGGGAGGGGTAAGGAAGGGAGGGGTGAGGGGGAGAGGGCAAGGGGGAGGGGAGGGTGTGGGGAGGGAGAGGGGAGATGGAGGGTGTGGGGAGGGGGAGGGGAGAGGGAAGGTGTGGGGGTGGGATGCAGAGTGTGGGGGGTGGAGAAGGGAAGGGGAGGGGGAGGTGTGGGGGTGTGAGGGGAGCAGTGTGTGTGGGGGGGGGCAGTGTGTGTGTGGGGGGGCAGTGTGTGTGTGGGGGGGCAGTGTGTGTGTGGGGGGGCAGTGTGTGTGGGGGAGCAGTGTGTGTGGTGGAGGGGAGGGGCAGTGTGTGTGTGTGGGGGAGCAGTGTGTGTGTGGGGGGGCAGTGTGTGTGTGGGGGGGCAGTGTGTGTGTTGGGGGGCAGTGTGTGTGGGGGGGGCAGTGTGTGTGGGGGGGGCAGTGTGTGTGTGGGGGGGCAGTGTGTGTGGGGGGGCAGTGTGTGTGTGGGGGGCAGTGTGTGTGTGGGGGGGCAGTGTTCATGTGGGGGGCAGTGTGTGTGTGTGTGTGTGTGTGGGGAGGCAGTGTGAGTGGGGGAGCAGTGTGTGTGGTGGAGGGGAGGGGCAGTGTGTGTGTGGGGAGGCAGTGTGTGTGTGGGGGGTCAGTGTGTGTGGGGGAGCAGTGTGTGTGGTGGAGGGGAGGGGCAGTGTGTGTGTGGGGGGGCAGTGTGTGTGTGGGGGGGCAGTGTGTGTGGTGGAGGGGAGGGGCAGTGTGTGTGTTGGGGGGCAGTGTGTGTGGGGGGAGCAGTGTGTGTGTGGGGGGTCAGTGTGTGTGGTGGAGGGGAGGGGCAGTGTGTGTGTGGGGGGGCAGTGTGTGTGTTGGGGGGCAGTGTGTGTGGTGGAGGGGAGGGGCAGTGTGTGTGTTGGGGGGCAGTGTGTGTGGGGGGAGCAGTGTGTGTGTGGGGGGAGCAGTGTGTGTGTGGGGGGGCAGTGTGTGTGGGGGGGCAGTGTGTGTGGTGGAGGGGAGGGGCAGTGTGTGTGTGTGGGAGCAGTGTGTGTGGTGGAGGGGAGGGGCAGTGTGTGTGGGAGGCAGTGTGTGTGTGGGGGGGCAGTGTGTGTGGGAGGGCAGTGTGTGTGTGTGTGGGGGGGCAGTGTGTGTGTGGGGAGGCAGTGTGTGTGTGGGGAGGCAGTGTGTGTGTGGGGGGGCAGTGTGTGTGTGTGTGGGGAGGCAGTGTGTGTGTGGGGGGGCAGTGTGTGTGTGGGGGGGCAGTGTGTGTGTGTGTGGGGGGGCAGTGTGTGTGTGGGGGGGCAGTGTGTGTGTGTGTGGGGAGGCAGTGTGTGTGTGGGGGGGCAGTGTGTGTGTGTGTGGGGAGGCAGTGTGTGTGTGGGGGGGGCAGTGTGTGTGTGGGGGGGCAGTGTGTGTGTGGGGGGGCAGTGTGTGTGTGTGTGGGGAGGCAGTGTGTGTGGGGGGGGCAGTGTGTGTGTGGGGGGGCAGTGTGTGTGTGTGTGGGGAGGCAGTGTGTGTGGGGGGGGCAGTGTGTGTGTGGGGGGGCAGTGTGTGTGTGTGTGGGGAGGCAGTGTGTGTGGGGGGGGCAGTGTGTGTGTGGGGGGGCAGTGTGTGTGTGGGGGGGCAGTGTGTGTGTGTGTGGGGGGGCAGTGTGTGTGTGGGGGGCAGTGTGTGTGTGTGTGGGGGGGCAGTGTGTGTGTGGGGGGGCAGTGTGTGTGTGTGTGGGGGGGCAGTGTGTGTGTGGGGGGCAGTGTGTGTGTGTGTGGGGGGGCAGTGTGTGTGTGGGGGGGCAGTGTGTGTGTGTGTGGGGGGGCAGTGTGTGTGTGGGGGGGCAGTGTGTGTGTGTGTGGGGGGGCAGTGTGTGTGTGGGGGGGCAGTGTGTGTGTGGGGGGGCAGTGTGTGTGTGGGGGGGCAGTGTGTGTGTGTGTGGGGGGGCAGTGTGTGTGGGAGGGCAGTGTGTGTGTGGGGGGGCAGTGTGTATGTGGGGGGAGGCAGTGTGTGTGGGGGGGCAGTGTGTGTGTGGGGGGGCAGTGTGTGTGTGTGGGGAGGCAGTGTGTGTGTGTGGGGAGGCAGTGTGTGTGGGGGGGCAGTGTGTGTGTGTGGGGGGGGGGCAGTGTGTGTGGTGGAGGGGAGGGGCAGTGTGTGTGTGGGAGGGGGCAGTGTGTGTTTGTGGGGAAGCAGTGTGTGTGTGTGGGGGGGGGCAGTGTGTGTGTGTGGGGGGGGGGCAGTGTGTGTGGTGGAGGGGAGGGGCAGTGTGTGTGTGGGGGGGGCAGTGTGTGTGTGTGGGGGGGGGCAGTGTGTGTGGTGGAGGGGAGGGGCAATGTGTGTGTGGGGGGGGCAGTGTGTGTGTGTGGGAGGGGTCAGTGTGTGTAGTGGAGGGGAAGGACAGTGTGTGGGCGGGTGAGGGTGTGGGTGAGGTTGGGGGGTCCCGCTGTGGGCACTGAACATGTTGTGTATGGAGAAAGCATCAGACTGAACACTGTGAGCTCAAAGTAAAGTGTGACCTTAGTCTTGTATTGCAGGTCTCCAGAGCGTCTCTCCAACCTGTGAAGCCTCCTTAAGTACCTGTGCTCCCAAGGGATTATGGGATCCCTTGGGACTCCAGGGGATGATCCCTCTGGTGGCTGTACACAGTAAATACAAGTCCACATATAAAACATATAAAATAGAAACATGTTGTTTTTGCAGCTGCTCTGGTACAAACTGCGGCGAATTCTCCATTCACATCGCAATTCTCCGAAAAAAACCCAGGACAGCATTGCCACCCTTGTGCTGGACGACCTGAAACTGGTGAGTAACCGCGAGGACCTGTGTTGCTATCGTGCCTTTCCCCACATTGGGACCTCCCAAAGCTTGACAGCCAATCAAGCGCAGTCACTGTCGTACGGCCCATTTGCGCACAGCAAGCTCCCACTAAGAGCACTGTCCAGGTAATCTGTTTTAGTGATGTTGCTTGAGGGACAAATAATTGGCTAGGACACCGGGGATAACTCCCTGCTTTTCTTTGACATAGTGCCACAGGATCTTTCACATCCACCTGAGAGGGCAATGCAGCGCTCCCTCAGTACTGCTCCACCGACAGTGCGGCACTCCCTCAGTACTGCCCCTCCGACAGTGCAGCACTCCCTCAGTACTGCCCCTCCGACAGTGCAGCACTCCCTCAGTACTGCCCCTCCGACAGTGCAGCACTCCCTCAGTATTGCCCCTCCGACAGTGCGGCGCTCCCTCAGTACTGCCCCTCCGACAGTGCAGCACTCCCTCAGTACTGCCCCTCCGACAGTGCAGCACTCCTTCAGTATTGCCCCTCCGACAGTGCGGCACTCCCTCAGTACTGCCCCTCCGATAGTGCGGCGCTCCTTCAGTACTGCCCCTCCGACAGTGCAGCACTCCCTCAGTATTGCCCCTCCGACAGTGCAGCACTCCCTCAGTACTGCCCCTCCGACAGTGCAGCACTCCCTCAGTATTGCCCCTCCGACAGTGCGGCACTCCCTCAGTACTGCCCCTCCGATAGTGCGACGCTCCTTCAGTACTGCCCCTCCGGCAGTGCGGGGCTCCCTCTGTCCTGCCCTTCCGACATTGCGGCGCTCCCTCAGTACTGCCCCTCCAACAGTGCAGCAGTCCCTCAGTATTGCCCCTCCGACAGTGCGGTGCTCCCTCAGTACTGCCCGTCTGACAGTGCGGCGCTCCCTCAGTACTGCCCCTCCGACAGTGAGGCACTCCCTCAGTACTGCCCCACCGACAGTGAGGCACTCCCTCAGTACTGCCCCTCAGACAATGTGGCACACCCTCAGTACTGCCCCTCGACAGTGAGGCACTCCCTCAGTACTGCCCCTCAGACAATGTGGCACACCCTCAGTACTGCCCCTCGACAGTGAGGCACTCCATCAGTACTGCCCCTCAGACAATGTGGCACACCCTCAGTACTGCCCCTCGACAGTGAGGCACACCCTCAGTACTGTCCCTCTGACAATGTGGCACTTCCTCAGTACTGCTCCTCCGACAGTGCAGCACTCCCTCAGTACTGCCCCTCCGACAGTGCAGCACTCCCTCAGTACTGCCCCTCCGACAGTGCAGCACTCCCTCAGTACTGATCCTCCGACAGTGCAGCACTCCCTCAGTACTGCCCCTCCGACAGTGCAGCACTCCCTCAGTACTGCCCCTCCGACAGTGCGGCACTCCCTGGGTACTGCCCCTCCGACAGTGCAACACTCCCTCAGTACTGCCCCTCCGACAGTGCAGCACTCCCTCAGTACTGCCCCTCCGACAGTGCAGCACTCCCTCAATACTGCCCGTCCGACAGTGCGGCGCTCTCTCAGTGTTGGATGAATTGCTGGGTAAAGTTGCTGTTTTGTGGAACTGAGACCTTTACCAGAACTTGAGAAAATAAGAATTAGCAGCAGGAGTCGACCATTCGGCCCCTCGAGCCCGCTCCTCCATTCAATGAGATCATGGCTGATCTTCGACCTCAACTCCACTTTCCTGCCCGATCCCCATATCCCTGGATTCCCTTAATATTGAAAAATCTATCAACCTCAAGGACTGAGCCTCCACAGCCCTCTGGGGCAGAGAATTCCAAAGATTCGCCACCCTCTATGTGAAGAAATTCCTCCTCATCTCAGTCCTAAATGGCTGACCCCTTATCCTGAGACTGTGTGACCCCTGGTTCTAGACTCCCCAGCCCGGGGGAAACATCCTCCCTGCATCTACCTTGTCAAGCCCTGTTAGAATGTTGTATGTTTCACTGAGATCACCTCATTCTTCTAAACTCTAGAGAATATCGGCCTAGTCTGCTCAATCTCTCCTCATAGGACAATCTCCCCATCCCAGGAATCAGTCTGGTGAACCTTCGCTGCACTCCCTCTATGGCCAGTATATCCTTCCTTTGGTAAGGAGACCCAAACTGTGCACAAAACTCCAGGTGTGGTCTCACCAACGCCCTGTATAATTGCAGTAAGGCGTCTTTACTCTTGTACTCAAATCCTCTTGTAATAAAGGCCAACGTACCATTTGCTTTCTTAATTGCTTCCTGTACCTGTTTGCTAACTTTCAGTGTTGTTTTCTCAGAGCTCGTGTGACACACTGCGATGTAACCCTGAAGGAATTGCCTATGCCACAAACATGCTGCCTCGCCAACCACAACACAGACTACCCTTCGAGGACTTCGCCTGTTGACTGCAACCAGGGATAGTGGGCCTTCCCTCCCTCCAACTCTCCCTTCCTCTTTCCCTCCAACTCTCCCATCTTCCCTCCCTCCCTCCTTCCCTCCTTCCCTCCAACCTCCCTCCAATTGTCCCTCCCTCCCTCCAACTCTCCATCATTCCCTCCCTCTCTCCATCCTTCACTCTTTCCCTCCAACTCTCCCTCCCTCTCTCCCACCCTCTCTCCTTTCCTCTCTCCCTCCCGCTCTCACTCCCTCTCTCCCTCCCTCCCCCCTTCTCTCTCTCCCTCCCTCTCTCCCTCCTTCCCTCCAACTCTCCCATCTTCCCTCCCTCCATCCTTTCCTCCCTCCCTCTTTCCCTCCAACCTCCCTCCAACTCTCCCTCCCTCCAACTCTCCATCATTCCCGCCCTCCTTCCATCCTTCCCTCCAAACACCCTCCAACTCTCCATTCCTCCCTCTCTCACTCCCTCCCTCCATTCCTCCCTCCCTCCTTCCCTCCCTCCAACCTCCCTCCAACTCTCTCCCTCCCCCCCCTTCCTCCCTCTCCCTCTCTCTCTCAGTCCCTCCTTCCCTCCCTCCATCCCTCTCTCCCTCCCTCTCTCCCTCTCTCCCTCTCCCTCTCCCTCCCTCTCTCCCTCCCTCCTTCCCTCCCTCCATCCCTTTCTCCCTCCCTCCCACTCTCCCTCCCTCCTTCCCTCCCTCCCCTGAAGACCCGTTGTACAGAGAGCCATACAACCTCTCTCCCTCTCCACCCTCCCACCCCCATCAACTTCCTAGTAGCGAAAACCCAAGCCAAAGTCGCACACAATACCTGTCAAGATTTCCGACTGCAAACCTCTTTCCAAGGACTTACTTAGTTGCTGTGGTAACCGTCTCCCTACAAGACATTTTGCTCGAACTGGAAACTGCCTCTGTGTTTTTTTAGAGAATTCCATCCACCGAGAGTGAAATTATTGTGCTTGAGCTGAAACAGACTCGCGCATCTGGCCTGATATGCGGCCCTTCGGGGTTTAACATGGGGGCAGGGCCTGTTCCTGGCCTAGCACGTGGACCAGGCCTGCTGAAAATTAATGACATTCCTGTTGGCGGCCCACTGACTGACCCTTATTGTACAATATCCAAACTACAAGCTGCCTGTAGTGAGGCTGCTGAATAGCTGAGTAAAGTGAGGGGTGGGCTTCTATAGCTGGGCCTGGCCTGATTCAGGCTGAGTATCCCCTCACAACACAGGCCAGTGGGGGCTGACCATTGATCGCAATCGAACATTTCTTGTACATACGTGGCAACTGCTCGCAGTGAACTCTCACCCTTCACACCCAGAGCATCCGATTAGCAAAGGTTCAGGTCACACGGTGACCCAGTGTGAGACCCAGTAAATCACAGGCCTGTTTCTGTGCGGAGCGTGTCCCACACTCTCACTACTCTCCCGGGTAAAGAGGTTTCTCCCGGATTCCCGCATTGGATTTATTATTGACTGTCTTGTATTGATGGGCACAATCGGAAACATCTCCTCCACCTCTACCCCGAACAAAACCCTTCCATCATCTGAAAGCTCTCGACCATGTGCCCCTCCACCTTCCCTTCTCGAGAGGAACAAGGCCCGGCCTGTTCCATCTGTGTCGTTCACGATGCATTCACTGACCATTGTCGTGCGGGCAGCTCACTGAGCCATGACCCTTTGACCCATTGACCCTCTGACCCACTGATCCTCTGACCCACTGACCCTCTGATCTGGAGGCAGTTTGTTTAAGCGCTAATTGTTTTGTAGCGTTGAATTGTGGGATGCTGCGGTCACTGGGCAGCGAGGGGAGTGAGCGCCTCCAAGCTAGAGCCATCACTCTGAGTGGGCAGGGCCCAGTGTCCGGAGCCCAGTGTCCAGGGCCAAGTGTCCAGAGCCCAGTGTCCAGGGGCCCAGTGTCCAGAGCACAGTGTCCAGGGCACAGTGTCCAGGGGTCCAGTGTCCGGGACCCAGTATCCAGGAGCCCATTGTCCGGGAGCCCAGTGTCCAGGGCCTAATGTCCAGGGCCCAGTGTCCAGGTCCTAGTGTCCATTGACTAGGGGCCCAGTGTCCAGGGCCCCGTGTCCAGGGGCCCAGTGTCAAGGGCCCAGTGTCCAGGGGCCCAGTGTCCAGAGCCAAGTGTCCAGGACCCAGTGTCCAAGGGCTCAGTGTCCAGGATCCAGTGTCCAGAGGGCCAGTGTCCAGGGCCCAGTGTCCAGGGACTCAGTGTCCAGGGTCCAGTGTCCAGGGGCTCAGTGTCCGGGAGCCCAGTGTCCAGAGCCCAGTGTCCAGAGCCCAGTGTCCAGGGGCCCAATGTCCAGAGCCCGGTGTCCAGGGGCCCAGAGTCGAGGGTCCTGTGTCCAGGGGCCAGTGTCCACCTCCCAGTGTCCAGAGCCCAGTGTCTAGGGCCCAGAGGTGGGGCGGGGTGGGTGGGGAGCAGGGTGGGAGGGGGAGGAGGGGGTAGGGGGCGGGGAGGGGGCGAGGGCGGGAAGCGAGGGGGGAGAGGAGTGGTGAGTGGGGGGGAGGGAGAGGGTGAGGGAGGGGGAGGGGAGGGGGGGAGTGGTGAGTGGGGGGGGGAGGGAGAGGGTGAGGGAGGGGGAGGGGAGGGGGGGAGTGGTGAGTGGGGGGGGGGGAGGGTGTCCGACACGGTTAAAGCCGTCCTGCCCGCTCAGGCTATGCTGCGCCGTCTCAGCGACGGTTCGGAGGTCGAGCAGCAGGATTGACCCCGTGACCTCCCCCGTCCACTGCCGCCAATCCAGGATTTTTACCATGACCCTTCCCTTTTCCAGGACGCTGGCCCCGTACCCACCCGCAGCATGGGAGCTCCCTGTGACCTATCGGGACCGCGCAGCGCAACGAGGCCTACCTCACTGCTCAGGCTCACATCTCCTTGTATCTTGCTGAAAAGCACAACCATTTAAAGGACATCGCACGCAGCATTAACTCTATTCCACGCTCGACATCGCCTCCCCTCACTGCCCACCGTTCCCCGCGCTGTTGTCTCCGAGCTCGGCTACTTCCACGGGGTGGTTTCTGCTCGAAGCACAGGGCCTCTGCCCTCCCTCGCACACTGCACACCCAACCGAGGCTGTGCCTACCCGGGGCCACACTGCCTCTCCTCCCTCCCTCTGCAGCGGCTCAATTAGCTCCGCTGGGCAGGGCCACATTGTCCGCATGCCAAGACACGAGACTCCCAAAGCAAGCGCTCTACACGGCAGGTGAGCCCCAGGTGGGCAGAGGAAACCGACATCCCCACCGACACCTGGGAGTCCCTGGCCAAAGACCGCCCTAAGTGGAGGAAGTGCATCCAGGAGGGCGCTGAGCACCTCGAGTCTCGTCGCCGAGAGCATGCGGAAAACAAGCGCAGGCAGCGGAAGGAGCGTGCGGCAAACCAGTCCCACCCTCCCTTTCCTTCAACCACTGTCTGTCCCACCTGTGACAGGGACTGTGGCTCTCGTATTGGGCTGTTCAGCCACCTAAGGACTCACTTTAAGAGTGGAAGCAAGTCTTCCTCAATTCTGAGGGACTGCCTATGATTGATCCCTCCCTCCCTGCTCAGGGCTCCGGACCGCTCACAAGCCCATTATCTCCGAGCTCGATCGCTCTGCTCAACACAAAGCATCAAACCCGACCCAGATCCCAGGCCAACAGCCACTGCCACACAATCTCTGTCTCCACTCTCTGCCGCTCCTTCCCTCCCTCCCTCTCTTCCCAGTTTCTATCTCTCTGTCTCTCTCTCTCACTCTCTCCCTCTGTCTCCCTCTCTGTCTCAGCCCTCATCCGTGCCCTTGTTATCGCTAGACTTGACTATTCCAATGCACTCCTGGCTGGCCTCCCACATTCTACCTTACGGTAAACTAGAGGTGATCCAAAACTCGGTTGCCCGTGTCCTAACTAGCACCAAGTCCCGCTCACTCATCACCCCCTGTGCTCGCTGACCCGTGTCCTAACTCGCACCGAGTCCCGCTCACCCATCACCCCCTGTGCTCACTGACCCATGTCCTAACTCGCACCGAGTCCCGCTCACCCATCACCCCCTTGTGCTCGCTGACCTACATTGGCTTCCGGTTAAGCATGCCTCGATTTCAAAATTCTCATCCTTGTTTACAAATCCTTCCATGGCCCTCGCCCCTCCCTATCTCTGTAATCTCCTCCAGCCCCACAACCCCCCGAGATGTCTGCACTCCTCTAATTCTGCCCTCCTGAACATCCCTGATTATAATCGCTCCACCATCGGTGGCCGTGCCTTCTGTTGCCTGGGCCCCAAGCTCTGGAATTCCCTCCCTAAACCTCTCCACCTCTCTTACCTCCTTTAAGACGCTTCTTAAAACCGACCTCTTTGGCCAAGCCTGCCCTAATTTCTACTTATACGGCTCAGTGTCAAATTTTTATCTCAGAACACTCATGTGAAGCGCCCTGAGATGTTTCACTACTTTAAAGGCGCTATATAAAGACAAGTTGTTGTTGTTGTTGTCTCTCACTCTCCCTGTCTCTCTCCCTCTGTCTCTGTTTCTCTGTCTCACTCTCTCACTCTGTCTCTCAGTCTCTCTCGCTTTGTCTCTCTTTCTCTCTCTCTCTCTGTATCTGCCTCCCTGTCTTTCTCTTTCTCTCTCTATCTCTTTGACTCTCTGTCTCACTCTCTCCTTCTGTCTCTCTCTGTCTCCCTCTCACTCTCTTTCTCTCTGTCTGTCTCTCACTGTCTCTTTCTCATTGACACTCTCTCTCAGTCTCTCCATCTATCTCTCTGTTTCCCTCTCTCTTTGTCTCTCTCTCCCTCTGTTTCTTTCCATCCGTCTCGCTCGCCCTGTCTCTCTCATAGAACGGTTATAGCAAAGGAGGAGGCCATTCGGCCCAGCGAGCCCGTGCCGGCTCTCTGCAAGAGCACCTCAGCCAGTCCCACTCCCCCGCCCTTTCCCCGTAGCCCTGCAATTATCCAGCTCCCTTTTGAAAGCTCTGATGCCCCACCATCTCTCCAGTTCATCTGCTCTATCCTCCTGTTTCTGTACTCACCAGCTCGTGGCACCGGGAGTAATCCGGAGATTACTACCTTTAAGGTCTTGCTTTTTAATCTCTCTCCTAGCTCCCTAAACTCTGCCTGCAGGACCTCGTCCCTCTTTCTGCCGATCATTGGTCCCGATGTGGACCACGACCTCTGACTGTTCACCCTCTCCCCCCCAGAATGCCCTGCAGCCTCTCGGTGACATCCTTGACCCTGGCACCAGGGAGGCAACATACCGTCCTGGAGTCACATCTGCGGCCTGCAGAAACGCCTGTCTGCTCCCCTGACTACTGAATCCCCTATCTCTATAGCTCTGCCATTCTTCTTCCTCCCTCCCTGTTCAGCTGAGCCACCCGTGGTGCCGTGGACTTGGCTCTGGTTGCACTCCACAGAGCTACCATCGCCCCCACCGGTGCTCAGAACAGAGTACCGGTTGGACTCAGGGGGGGGGGGAACTCCTGCACTCCCTGCCTGGTCCTCCTCTTCTGTCTGGTGGTCACCCATTCCCTCTCTGCCTGCGGACTCTTAAGCTGCGGGGTGACCACCTCCTGAAACGTGCTACCCACGGAGCTCTCACTCGTACAGATGCACCGCAGTGACTCCAGCCACTGTACAATCTCCGAAACCTGGAGCTTGAGCTCCTCCAGCCGATGACCCTTCCTGCACACATGGTTGGCCATGACATGGGGAGCGGCCTGGAGTCCCCACATGGCACAGGGTGTGCATTCCACGGGACCGACTATTAACCAACTTCTTTCTTTAAGTAACATGACAGAAATAAACTTAAGACTTAGAAAAAAACAATCACCAGCTGCTCCCCAACCAGCTCCTTCCCTTGCGCTGACGTCACTTACCTCGCTCCCCCGACACTCGTGCTCCCTCCGCGCTCTTGGGCCGGCCTGCGGTCGCTCCTCTCTCTCTCCCGCCGCTTTTCTCTCGTGTCGATTAACTTACTGAGCTTGGGTTCTGTGGCTCCACTCCTTTTCAGTCAGACATCTCCAACACCTTCCCCCTCTCCACCAGTCAATGCACTCACACAAGCCCTCAGCTCTATCTCCAAGCTCAGCCATGAACTCATTGAATGGCGGTGCAGGCTCGAAGGGCCGAATGGCCTACTCCTGCACCTATTTCTATGTTTTTCTATGTTTCTATGTCTCTCTCTCTGTTTCTCTCTCTTTTACTCTCGCTCTGTCTGACTCTCTCTCTGTTTCTCAATCTCACTCTGTCCATCTCACTGACTCTCTGCCTGTTGCTGTCTCTCTCTCACTCAGTGGGCAGCACACTCGCCTCTGAGTCGGAAAGTTGTGGGTTCAGCTCCCACTCCAGGGACTTGAACACATAAATCTAGGCTGACACTCCCAATGCAGTGCTGAGGGAGTGCCGCACTGTTGGAGGGGCAGTACTCAGGGAGCGCCGCACTGTTGGAGGGGCGCTCCCTCAGTACCGCCCCTCAGACAGTGCGGCGCTCCCTCAGTACTGCCCCTCCGACAGTGCGGCGCTCCCTCAGTACTGCCCCTCCGACAGTGCGGCGCTCCCTCAGTACTGCCCCTCCGACAGTGCGGCGCTCCCTCAGTACTGCCCCTCCGACAGTGCGGCGCTCCCTCAGTACTGCCCCTCCGACAGTGCGGCGCTCCCTCAGTACTGCCCCTCCGACAGTGCGGCGCTCCCTCAGTACTGCCCCTCCGACAGTGCGGCGCTCCCTCAGTACTGCCCCTCCGACAGTGCGGCGCTCCCTCAGTACTGCCCCTCCGACAGTGCGGCGCTCCCTCAGTACTGCCCCTCCGACAGTGCGGCGCTCCCTCAGTACTGCCCCTCCGACAGTGCGGCGCTCCCTCAGTACTGCCCCTCCGACAGTGCGGCGCTCCCTCAGTACCGCCCCTCAGACAGTGCGGCGCTCCCTCAGTACCGCCCCTCAGACAGTGCGGCGCTCCCTCAGTACTGCCCCTCCGACAGTGCGGCGCTCCCTCAGTACTGCACCAGGAGTGCCAGCCTGGATTTCGTGCTCAAGTTACTGAACCAGGGACTTGAACCCACAACCTTCTGACTGACTGAGAGTGCCTCACACTGACACCTGTATCCGAGTGTGTCGGATACAGAAGCTGGGACCAATTATGTATCTCAGATCTTTGAGAGGAAAGCCTGAACCATTGTCACTCTCCCCAGCCCCAGTTTGGCTCACTGATTCTGTAGCAGAAGCGGCTTGTGGAGTGCCAGGAGGGACCAGGGTTTGCATGTGCAGAGAATGGAGATCACAGATCGTGAAACAGAACTGGGAGGCAGCTTATTTTAATAAACCCACAACCCTCTCTCAGCTATTTTCTAATTTACCTAGTGAATCAGATATTCTGTATGTTTTTAACGCTGTATGTTATAATGTAGTTCAGAAAAATGTGGATTATATAATTGTAGCAAACCTCAAATATTCTCAGAATAAATTCAAAAACTGAAAGCCTGTTCGATTTTCTTAATTTACAGCTGCGTGTGTGTGTCATTCTTCCTCTTCAGTGATTGAAACTCCCGGTGCAGACCCGGACTATTCACATGTGGACATTCCCTGTGGCACTGGGCCCTTCCCCCGGTGCCCTGTGGCACTGGGCCCTTCCCCCGGTGCCCTGTGGCACTGGGCCCTTCCCCCGGTGCCCTTTGGGACTGAGCCCTCCCCCCGTGCCCTGTGGGATTGGGCCCTTCCCCCCGTGCCCTGTGGGATTGGGCCCTTCCCCCGGTGCCCTTTGGGACTGAGCCCTCCCCCCGTGCCCTGTGGGATTGGGCCCTTCCCCCGGTGCCCTGTGGCATTGGGCCCTTCCCCCGGTGCCCTTTGGGACTGAGCCCTCCCCCCGTGCCCTGTGGGATTGGGCCCTTCCCCCCGTGCCCTGTGGGATTGGGCCCTTCCCCCCGTGCCCTGTGGGATTGGGCCCTTCCCCCGGTGCCCTGTGGGACTGAGCCCTCCCCCCGTGCCCTGTGGGATTGGGCCCTTCCCCCGTGCCCTGTGGGATTGGGCCCTTCCCCCGGTGCCCTTTGGGACTGAGCCCTCCCCCCGTGCCCTTTGGGATTGGGCCCTTCCTCCGGTGCCCTGTGGGACTGGGCCCTTCCCCCGGTGCCCTGTGGGACTGAGCCCTCCCCCCGTGCCCTGTGGGATTGGGCCCTCCCCCCGTGCCCTGTGGGATTGGGCCCTTCCCCCGGTGCCCTTTGGGACTGAGCCCTCCCCCCGTGCCCTTTGGGATTGGGCCCTTCCTCCGGTGCCCTGTGGGACTGGGCCCTTCCCCCGGTGCCCTGTGGGACTGAGCCCTCCCCCCGTGCCCTGTGGGATTGGGCCCTCCCCCCATGCCCTGTGGGATTGGGCCCTTCCCCCGGTGCCCTGTGGGACTGAGCCCTCCCCCCGTGCCCTGTGGGATTGGGCCCTCCCCCCGTGCCCTGTGGGATTGGGCCCTTCCCCCGGTGCCCTTTGGGACTGAGCCCTCCCCCCGTGCCCTTTGGGATTGGGCCCTTCCCCCGGTGCCCTGTGGGACTGAGCCCTCCCCCCGTGCCCTGTGGGATTGGGCCCTCCCCCCATGCCCTGTGGGATTGGGCCCTTCCCCCGGTGCCCTTTGGGACTGAGCCCTCCCCCCGTGCCCTGTGGGATTGGGCCCTTCCCCCGGTGCCCTGTGGCATTGGGCCCTTCCCCCGGTGCCCTTTGGGACTGAGCCCTCCCCCCGTGCCCTGTGGGATTGGGCCCTTCCCCCCGTGCCCTGTGGGATTGGGCCCTTCCCCCCGTGCCCTGTGGGATTGGGCCCTTCCCCCGGTGCCCTGTGGGACTGAGCCCTCCCCCCGTGCCCTGTGGGATTGGGCCCTTCCCCCGTGCCCTGTGGGATTGGGCCCTTCCCCCGGTGCCCTTTGGGACTGAGCCCTCCCCCCGTGCCCTTTGGGATTGGGCCCTTCCTCCGGTGCCCTGTGGGACTGGGCCCTTCCCCCGGTGCCCTGTGGGACTGAGCCCTCCCCCCGTGCCCTGTGGGATTGGGCCCTCCCCCCGTGCCCTGTGGGATTGGGCCCTTCCCCCGGTGCCCTTTGGGACTGAGCCCTCCCCCCGTGCCCTTTGGGATTGGGCCCTTCCTCCGGTGCCCTGTGGGACTGGGCCCTTCCCCCGGTGCCCTGTGGGACTGAGCCCTCCCCCCGTGCCCTGTGGGATTGGGCCCTCCCCCCATGCCCTTTGGGATTGGGCCCTTCCCCCGGTGCCCTTTGGGATTGGGCCCTTCCTCCGGTGCCCTGTGGGACTGGGCCCTTCCCCCGGTGCCCTGTGGGACTGAGCCCTCCCCCCGTGCCCTGTGGGATTGGGCCCTCCCCCCATGCCCTGTGGGATTGGGCCCTTCCCCCGGTGCCCTTTGGGACTGAGCCCTCCCCCCGTGCCCTTTGGGATTGGGCCCTTCCTCCGGTGCCCTGTGGGACTGGGCCCTTCCCCCGGTGCCCTGTGGGATTGGGCCCTCCCCCCGTGCCCTATGGGATTGGGCCCTTCCCCCGGTGCCCTTTGGGACTGAGCCCTTCCCCTGGTGCCCTGTGGGACTGGGCCCTCCCCCCGGTGCTCTTTGGGATTGAGCCCTTCCCCTGGTGCCCTGTGGGACTGAGCCCTCCCCCCGTGCCCTGTGGGACTGAGCCCTTCCCCTGGTTCCCTGTGGGACTGGACTTCTGTCGGAGGGGAGGAGATTGAAATACCAGCAGAGAGCCACTGCACTCTCTTTCAGAGAGTTGCCCAGGCTGCCAAGAGGCTTAGTGTTGGGTGGCTGAGAGTCTGTGCAGGAGTTTGTAGCTATAATGTATCACATGTTGGATTGGTTCCTTTTTCTCGGTCATGATAGAAACAGAAAAAATAAACAGGCTGAACACAGAACGTTGCCCAGATCCTTGCTTACACACCAGCAACATCAGTCCAAATCATTCAATTCAACTACAAACATTCTGTGCGATCTGTTTTATTATCATTGATCTCATTGAAACATGCAACATTCTTACAGGGCTTGACAGGGTAGATGCAGGGAGGATGTTTCCCCCGGGCTGGGGAGTCTAGAACCAGGGGTCACAGTCTCAGGATAAGGGGTCGACCATTTAGGACTGAGATGAGGAGAAACTTCTTCACTCAGAGGGTGGTGAATCTTTGGAATTCCCTGCCCCAGAGGGCTGTGGAGGTTCAATCGTTGAGTATATTCAAGGCTGAGATCGATAGATTTTTGGACTATCGGGGAATCAAGGGATATGGGGACAGTGCAGGAAAGTGGATTTGAGGCAGAAGATCAGCCATGTTCTTATTGAATGGCGGAGCAGGCTCGAGGGGCCTTGGATGATGCCTTGGCCATTCTACTCGCTTTCAATAGACACATATCTAAATCTCCTGTGTTCAGCCAACTTTCACCCTGTCTTGCTCCAGTTGAGAGTCTTCCCGACGCAATGAGATTCATGTAGAACTGAATGAGGCCATTCGGCTCAACGAGCTTGTGCTGGCTCAGTGATAGAGAGATCCAATCAGTCCCACTCCAATTTATTTACTCAGGAATGAATCCAATTCCCTTTTAAATGATACTATTGAATCTGCAAAACTAATTTCTCCTCATCTTAGTGTTAGTTGGGACAGTGTCGAGGGAGCTTTATTCTGTATCGAACCCCGTGCTGTATCTGCCCTGGGAGTGTTTGATGGGACAGTGTAGAGGGAGTTTTACTCTGTATCTAACCCCGTGCTGTATCTGCCCTGGGAGTGTTTGATGGGACAGTGTAGAGGGAGCTTTACTCTGTATCTAACCCCGTGCTGTACCTGCCCTGGGAGTGTTTGATGAGACAATATAGAACATAAAAACATAAGAATTAGGAACAGGAGGAGGCCATCTAGCCCCTCGAGCCTGCTCCGCCATTCAAAAAGATCAGGGCTGATCTGGCCGTGGACTCAGCTCCACTTGCATAAGAACATAAGAATTAGGAACAGGAGTAGGCCATCTAGCCCCTCGAGCCTGCTCCGCCATTCAACAAGATCATGGCTGATCTGGCCGTGGACTCAGCTCCACTTACCCGCCCGCTCCCCATAACCCTTAATTCCCTTATTGGTTAAAAATCTATCTATCTCTGACTTGAATACTTTCAATGAGCTAGCCTCAACTGCTTCCTTGGGCAGAGAATTCCACAGATTCACAACCCTCTGGGGAGGAAATTCCTTCTCCACTCGGTTTTAAATTGGCTCCCCCATATTTTGAGGCTGTGCCCCCTAGTTCTAGTCTCCCCGACCAGTGGAAACAACCTCTCTGCCTCTATCTTGTCTATCCCTTTCATTATTTTAAATGTTTCTATAAGATCACCCCTCATCCTTCTGAACTCCAACGAGTAAAGACCCAGTCTACTCAATCTATCATCAAAAGGTAACCCCCGAATCTCCGGAATCAGCCAAGTGAATCGTCTCTGTACCCCCTCCAAGGCAAGTATATCCTTCCTTAAGTAAGGTGATCAAAACTGCACACAGTACTCCAGGTGCGGCCTCACCAATACCCTGTACAGTTGCAGCAGGACCTCCCTGCTTTTGTACTCCATCCCTCTCGCAATGAAGGCCAACATTCCATTCGCCTTCCTGATTACCTGCTGCACCTGCAAACTAACTTTTTGGGATTCATGCACAAGGACCCCCAGGTCCCTCTGCACCTCAGCATGTTGTAATTTCTCCCCATTCAAATAATATTCCCTTTTACTGTTTTTTTTCCCAAGGTGGATGACCTCACATTTTCCTACATTGTATTCCATCTGTCAACCTTAGCCCATTCGCGTAACCTATCTAAATCTCTTTGCAGCCTCTCTGTGTCCTCTACACAACCCGCTTTCCCACAAATCTTTGTGTCATCTGCAAATTTTGTTACACGACACTCTGTCCCCTCTTCCAGGTCATCTATGTATATTGTAAACAGTTATGGTCCCAGCACCGATCCCTGTGGCACACCACTAACCACCGATTTCCAACCCGAAAAGGACCCATTTATCCCGACTCTCTGCTTTCTGTTAGCCAGCCAATTCTCGATCCATGCTAATACATTTCCTCTGACTCCGCATACCTTTATCTTCTGCAGTAACCTTTTGTGTGGCACCTTATCGAATGTCTTTTGGAAATCTAAATACACCACATCCATCGGTACACCTCTATCCACCATGCTCGTTATATCCTCAAAGAATTCCAGTAAATTAGTTAAACATGATTTCCCCTTCATGAATCCATGCTGCATCTGCTTGATTGCACTATTCCTATCTGGATGTCCCACTATTTCTTCCTTAATGATAGCTTCAAGCATTTTCCCCACTACAGATGTTAAACTAACCGGCCTATAATTACCTGCCTTTTGTCTGCCCCCTTTTTTAAACAGAGGCGTTACATTAGCTGCTTTCCAATCCGCTGGTACCACCCCAGACTCCCCAGAATTTTGGTAGATTATAACGAATGCATCTGCTATAACTTCCGCCATCTCTTTTAATACCCTGAGATGCATTTCATCAGGACCAGGGGACTTGTCTACCTTGAGTCCCATTAGCCTGTCCAGCACTACCTCCCTAGTGATAGTGATTGTCTCAAGATCCTCCCTTCCCACATTCCTGTGACCAGCAATTTCTGGCATGGTTTTTGTGTCTTCCACTGTGAAGACCGAAGCAAAATAATTGTTTAATGTCTCAGCCATTTCCACTTTTCCCATTATTAAATCCCCGTTCTCATCTTCTAAGGGACCACATTTACTTTAGTCACTCTCTTCCATTTTATGTATTGGTGAAAGCTTTTACTATCTGTTTTTATGTTTTGCACAAGTTTACTTTCGTAATCTATCTTTCCTTTCTTTATTGCTTTCTTCGTCATTCTTTGCTGTCGTTTAAAATTTTCCCAATCTTCTAGTTTCCCATAACCTTGGCCACCTGAAACGCATTGGTTTTTAATTTGATACTCTCCTTTATTTCCTTGGTTATCCACGGCTGGTTATCCCTTCTCTTACCGCCCTTCTTTTTCCTTGGAATATATTTTTGTTGAGCACTATGGAAGAGCTCCTTAAAAGTCCTCCACTGTTCCTCAATTGTGCCACCATTTCGTCTGTGTTCCCAGTCTACTTTAGCTAACTCTGCCCTCATCCCACTGTAGTCCCCTTTGTTTAAGCAGAAAGGGAGCTTTACTCTGTATCTAATCCCCTGTACCTGCCCTGGAAGTGTTTGATGGGACAATGTAGAGGGAACTATATTCTGTATCTAACCCCGCGCTGTACCTGCCCTGGGAGTGTTTGCTGGGACAGTGTCGAGGGAGCTTCACTCTGTATGTAACCCGTGCTGTACCTGCCCTGGGAGTGTTTGATGGGACAATATAGAGGGAGCCTTACTCTAAATCTAATCTCCTGTACCTACCCCGGGAGTGTTTGATGGGACAATATAGCGGGAACTTTATTTTGTATCTAACCCCATGCTATATCTGCCCTGAGAGTGTTTGATGGGACAGTGTAGAGGGAGCTTTACTCTGTATCTAATCCATACAGTACCTGCCCTGGGAGTGTTTGATGAGACAGTGTAGAGGGAGCGCTACTGCATCAAGCGAGGGACTCTGGGACAGTGTAACTAACTCATTATCGGACTGCAAGATGTGTGTGTATCAGGTGGCCCCTGTATGTTAAATTTCAGCAGTCCGGGCAGAGGTTCAAACATCGAGCTGCTGAATGAGTCAGAAAGTGGAATCCAGCCCAAGGCCGACGTGGGCCTCGGGCAGCTGCAGGACAACAGGCCTTTCTTTGTGCAGTGTGGGGGGTGATGTGAGGTGTACAGGGACTGCCCTGGCAGCATGGGGGGGACGGGAGGGGGGCTCGCAAGCCACGGGGCACACGCCATGTCAGCATGTCTCCGCCATCCAGTACATCGCATGGGACAAACCACAGAGCCTGCTGCCAAGGCCCAGTCCCTTAGCCCTGGAACCGTTCTGGTCAATCTCCTACCCCGCTCCCCGCCAAGCCCCCCACATCCGGTGATTTATAAAAGCACCGAGGCCTTGCTTTGGCATCCGGTCCCTCTGCTTGTAAAGCCCGGGGTTCCGTCCGCTGCTTAACAGAGTCCTCAACCTGTCCCGGTACCATCACACATTTCTGTCCACACACCCGCAACCCCCCACCCCCCGCTCCCCTGTCCCCTCCACCCCCCCCGCTCCCCTGCCCCCTCCACCCCCCCCGCTCCCCTGCCCCCTCCACCCCCCCCCCGCTCCCCTGCCCCCTCCACCCACTCCCCTGCCCCCACCCCCCCGCTCCCCTGCCCCCTCCACCCCCCCCCGCTCCCCTGCCCCCTCCACCCCCCCCCCGCTCCCCTGCCCCCTCCACCCCCCCCCGCTCCCCTGTCCCCTCCAACCCCCCCGCTCCCCTGCCCCCTCCACCCACTCCCCTGCCCCCACCCCCCCGCTCCCCTGCCCCCTCCACCACCCCCCGCTCCCCTGCCCCCTCCACCCCCCCCCGCTCCCCTGCCCCCTCCACCCCCCCCCCGCTCCCCTGCCCCCTCCACCCACTCCCCTGCCCCCAAACCCCCCGTCCCGTTAACATTTTAACAAGTAGAAAATATATATATTTTTTAAAAAGAGTTTGATTTGTATTCCTTGTCGAGCTCGCTGTAACATTCCCGCTCCCATCCCAGCCGGCTCCTCCCCCCAATCCCTCCATACCCCCGTCCCGATTCACCCCTCCCCATCGCCCGGTCACCCCAACCGACCCCTTCCCCCAGCACACCCCCTCCCCATCCCACCCAGCTCCCGATTCCCCCGCCCCCAACACCCGCTCCCCACCCACCAACTTCTTTCCCCCCAGCTCCCCGCTCCCGGTCCCCCTCCAGCCCCCTTTCCGTACCCCTCCACCCCCTCCCCCATCCCCCGATCCCTCCCCTCCCCAACGCCCGGTCATCCCAACCCACCCCCTCCCCCAGCAGCCCCCCCCTCCCCATCCCACCTGCTCCCCATCCCACCCCACACACAGCCCCCGATCAGCGGGCCTCGGAGCCTCAGTTTAATGCCTCGCCACGGGACGGCTAACGGAGGAAGTTTAAAACCTTTATTATAAAAATAGAATCTGTGCGGGTGCTGGGGTCCATGCGGCTGGGAGGGGCATATGGGATGGCCGTCTGCACCCCCCCTCACCCCCGCCCTGGGTCGGTGAGGCTCCGGCCATCTTGTCCGACGTTGGTCCTCTGATCCACTGACCGGTCTGGCCGGAGAGCGGGATCCGGCCAGGCACTGTCCGGCAAGGAGTGTGTCCCACAAGGCAAGGGGGGGCCGGAGAGAGGGGTGGGGGGGGGGTGTGGGGGGAGAGGCCAGGGTGGGGGGGGAGGGGTGGGGTGAGGGGGAGAGAGGCGGAAATGGGGGGGGGGGGCGGGGTGGTGGGGGGAGAGAGGCAGGGTGGGGGGGGAGAGGTGGGGGTGGGCGGGGAGAGAGGCAGGTTGGTGGGGGAGAGAGACGGGGTCAGGGGGAGAGAGACGGGTTCGGGGGTGAGAGGCAGGGGTGGGGGGGAGAGGTGGGGGTGGGGGGGGAGAGGCGGGGTGGGGGAGGAGAGAGGTAGGGTGGGGGGGGGGAGAGAGGCGGGGTCGGGGGAGAGGTGGGGGTGGGGGGGGAGAGAGACGGGATGGCGGGGAGAGAGAGACGGGGTCGGGGGGGGAGGCGGCAGCGGTGGGGAGAGAGACGGGGTGGGGGCTGTGGGAGAGGCGGGGGTGGGAGGGGGGAGAGGCAGGGGCTGCCAGGCAGAATGCTCGGCCCAGGACGATGGAAGTTCCTTGCCCGTGGGCCTTGCCCGTGGGGCCTGCCTCAGGTGCTGTTACCCTGCTCCTGCTCGAAGAGCAGCATGGCCAGCTGGGAGCGGGAGCCTAAGGCCTGCAGGTTGCTCTGCACGCAGCGGTGGTAGATCTCCTCGCCCACCCGCGGGTTGCAGGCCCGCTGCCCGTACTTCTGCCGCAGGGCGGGCTCGACAGCCCGGAAGACGTGGAGGCCGGAGTACTGGACAAACATCTCGTACAGGTCCAGGGTCTCCAGGATCTCCTCGTTGTCCAGCGCGTCGGCCGCCATCTTGCCGCGGGACGCCATGTAGTCGGAGTTGTAGAAGCAGGCGGCCTCGAAGAAGTGCCGGTCAAAGTGGCCGGAGTCCTTGAGCAGGTCGACGGTCAGCGGCGCTGGCTGGTTGCGGTAGACGATGCTGGGGTCGTACTCCTGGAAGTGGATGGGGAAGAAGACCTGCCATTGGTTGATGGTGTTCATGCGGCAGCGATTGAGGAACTCGAAGTTGACCTCGGTCTGGATGCCCGCCACGAAGAACAAGGTGTCGACGGGGTGCTTCTTGGAGATGATGTCCAGGAGCTTGATCTGGGAGGGCGAGTCGGTCTTGACGCTGATCCAGGGGATCTTGGTCTCCGGATACTTGCGCTCGCATTCCACGATCTTGGCCTTGACGCCGCCGAAGATGTCGTTCTGGTTGACCCGCTGGGCCTCGAAGGGGTCGTAGACAAAGAGCAGGGTCAACACGGCGTTCTCGTTGCTCTCCAGCGCGTTGAGGGCGAAGAGCTCGATGAAGCGGGTGGCCTGCTCCCGCTCGCGGAGGCTGAGCGGCAGGATGATGT
>NC_091979.1:10986626-11128594 GCF_044704955.1 Pristiophorus japonicus
ACATCCCGAAGGGTGGAAGATGCCTGTGGGTGGATTTTTTTAACGTGGGGTGACCGTTGCACACCAGCCACCACACGGGCTTGACAGAGCTGGGTCTTGGTCCAGTGGCAAGGGTTAACCAAGATGCCTGGAGACCAGCTCTGCTGCACGGACCTAGTGCGCACGCATATCGCACAGTGTGGGCTGGGTCCGTGCTGCCCCTGGGCCCGAACTCACGCCTCTCCTGGGCCCCCGATCACATCCCTCCCCAGTCTCTCGCCGCTCCTTCGCCCCAGACCTCGCCGCTCCTGCTGTACCTGCCCACGCTCCAATCACCGACCTGGACCTTTGGTGATGTCACTCTTCGCTGCCGTCTCCCTCCTGCACCAGCTCGCGCTGTACCTTGCCGTGGTACACCGCCACGCTGCCCATGGCCGCCTCTCGCCGCTCACCGCTCCTTTTATGGCCCCGACCTGCCGCCGACAGTCTCCCGCAGGTCGGGGCCTCCATGCTCCACAGTAATCGCACTGCACACTCCCAATCCGGATAAACTCATACCCCCCCCACCCCAGGTTAGCTTCAATACTGTCCAATCCTGCGCCCTTTTCTTGGACAATAACTGGGGCAGGTATTGAACGGGACGGGCGGTCACGGATTGGCAACGGATCGCCGCCAGTTCTAGAATCTGCCCGACTCTCCCACCCATTGCTGTCAGAGAAAGAACTGCCACCTGTCACAACCTCAGGATCACCCAAAGGCCTTCACAATTCACAAGCAAAGTCCTGCTGCAGTGTGGGACATGCAGCAGCCCGTCTGTGCACAGAGAGAGGCCACAAACAGTAACGTGGGACGTGCGCAAATAATCTGTCCTTTGCTATTCACTGAGGGATAAACATAGGCCGAGAAACAGGGAGAACTCCACTGCTCTACTTCAAAATAGTGCCCGAAAGGGAAGACAGGGCCTCGATTTAATGTGATATCTAAAAGACAGCCCCTCCGACAGTGCGGCGCTCCCTCAGTACTGCCCCCGACAGTGCGGCCCTCGCTCAGTACTGCCCCTCTGACAGTGTGGCGCTCCCTCAGTACTGCCCCTCCGACAGTGTGGCACTCCCTCAGTACTGCCCCTCCGACAGTGCGGCGCTCCCTCAGTACTGCCCCTCCGACAGTGCAGCGTTCCCTCAGTACTGCCCCTCCAAAAGTGCGGCGCTCCCTCAGTACTGCCCCTCCGACAGTGAGACGCTCCCTCAGTACTGCCCTCCGACAGTGAGGGGCTCCCTCAGTACTGCCCCTCGGACAGAGCAGCAATCACTCAGTACTGCCCCTCCGACAGTGCAGCGCTCCATCAGTACTTCCCTTCCGACAATGCCGCACTCTCTCAGCACTGCCCCTCCCTCAGTACTGCCCCTCCGACAGTGCGGCGCTCCCTCAGTACTGCCCCTCCGGCAGTGCGGTACTCCCTCAGTACTGCCCCTCCGGCAGTGCGGGGCTCCCTCAGTACTGCCCATAAGACAGTGCAGTTCTCCCTCAGTACTGCCCCTCTGACAGTGCAGCGCTCCCTCAGTACTGCCCCTCTGACAGTGCAGCTCTCCCCCAGTACTGCCCCTCCGATAGTGCGCACCTGTAATTGTTGGATCTGTAGGTAGGTGTTCTCCAGTTCGAGCTCGGTGTATCGCTTGTGGAGGCGGTACATCTGGACAGGGTCTAGCACCGGATGCACCGTGAACGCCTTCTTGAAATGTGAACTTTGCTCTTTCTCCAGGTCCACATTGTCGGCCAACTGGAAGTATCGATAGCGCACGCCCTGTCGGGGGAGAGAGACACATGAGACAGCAGCTCAGTGACTTCCACACACAATCAGTCATTCCCCATCCTGCTGCATGCACTCACACATCAACATCGCGACCTCCTCTCTCGGGATTCGCTCCCTCTTCAAACTCGAGCGCTGGGCGCGCTGGGTTAAGGTGAAGTTTTCCACCGATTCATAGTTCACTGAGGCTTGAGGGCAGTTATATCTGACACTTGGGGCACTATTCAGCTGGAGGAATCCATTCAGCCCCTCGAGCCTGTTACACCGGAACAGGAGGAGGGCCATTCAGCCCCTTGAGCCTGTTACACAGGAACAGGATGGGGCCCATTCAGCCTCTCGAGCCTGTTACACAGGAACAGGAGGAGGCCATTCAGCGCCTCGAATCTGTTACACAGGAACAGGAGGAGGCCATTCAGCCCCTTGAGCCAGTTGTCGTGGTGCATATAGGTACCAACGACATAGGTAAAAAACGGGATGAGGTCCTCCGAGACGAATTTAGGGAGCTAGGAGTTAAATTAAAAAGTAGGACCTCAAAAGTAGTAATCTCAGGATTGCTACCAGTGCCACGTGCTAGTCAGAGTAGGAAGCACAGGATAGCTCAGATGAATACGTAGCTTAAGGAGTGGTGCAGAAGGGAGGGATTCAATTTCCTTGGGCATTGGAACCGATTCTTGGGAAGGTGGGATCAGTACAAACCGGACAGTCTGCACCTGGGCAGGATCGGAACCAATGTCCGAGGGGGAGTGTTTGCTAGTGCTGTTGGGGAGGAGTTAAAATAATATTGCAGGGGGATGGGAACCTATGCAGGGAGACAGAGGGAAAAGATAGAAAGGAGAAGAGTAAAATTGGAGGGCAGAAAAACCCAAAGCAAAAAACAAAAAGGGCCACATTGCAGCAAAATTTTAAAGGGGCAAAGTGTGTTAAAAAGACAAGCCTGAAGGCTCTGTGCCTCAATGCGAGGAATATTCGGAATAGGGTGGACAAATTAACTGCACAGATAGCAGTTAATGGATATGATTGGCATCACAGAGACCTGGCTCCAGGGTGACCAAGGCTGGGAACTCAACATCCAGGAGTATTCAACATTTCGGAAGGATAGACTGAAAGGAAAAGGAGGTGGGGTAGCATTGCTGGTTAAAGAGGAAATAAATGCAATAGTAAGGAAGGACATTAGTCTGGATGATGTGGAATCGGTATGCGTGGAGCTACAGAATTCCAAAGGGCAGAAAACGCTGGTGGGAGTTGTGTACAGACCACCAAACAGTAGTAGTGAGGTTGGGGACAGCATCAAACAAGAAATAAGGGATGTGTGCAATAAAGGTACAGCAGTTATCATGGGCGACTTTAATTTATATATAGATTGGGTTAACCAAACTGGTAGCAATGCAGTGGAGGAGGATTTCCTGGAATGTATTAGGGATGGTTTTCTTGACCAATATGTCGAGGAACCAACCAGAGAGCTGGCCATCCTGGACTGGGTGATGTGTAATGAGAAGGGACTAATGAGAAACATAGAAACATAGAAAATAGGTGCAGGAGCAGGCCATTCGGCCCTTCTAGCCTGCACCGCCATTCAATGAGTTCATGGCTGAACATGAAACTTCAGTACCCCATTCCTGTTTTCTCGCCATACCCCTTGATCCCCTGAGTAGTAAGGACTTCATCTAATTCCCTTTTGAATATATTTAGTGAATTGGCCTCAACTACTTTCTGTGGTAGAGAGTTCCACAGGTTCACCACTCTCTGGGTGAAGAAGTTTCTCCTCATTTCGGTCCTAAATGGCTTACCCATTATCCTCAGACTGTGATCTCTGGTTCTGGACTTCCCCAACATTGGGGACATTCTTCCTGCATCTAACCTGCCCAAACCCGTCAGAATTTTAAACGTTTCTATGAGGTCCCCTCTCATTCTTCTGAACTCCAGTGAATACAAGCCCATTTGATCCAGTCTTTCTTGATAGGTTAGTCCCCCCATCCCGGGAATCAGTCTGGTGAATCTTCGCTGCACTCCCTCAATAGCAAGAATGTCCTTCCTCAAGGAAACCAAAACTGTACACAATACTCCAGGTGTGGCCTCACCAAGGCCCTTTACAACTGTAGCAACACCTCCCTGCCCCTGTACTCAAATCCCCTCGCTATGAAGGCCAACATGCCATTTGCTTTCTTAACCTGCATGCCAACCTTCATTGACTGATGTACCATGACACCCAGGTCTCGTTGCACCTTCCCTTTTCCTAATCTGTCACCATTCAGATAATAGTCTGTCTCTCTGTTTTTACCACCGAAGTGGATAACCTCACATTTATCCACATTATACTTCATCTGCCATGCATTTGCCCACTCACCTAACCTATCCAAGTCACTCTGCAGCCTCATAGCATCCTCCTCGCAGCTCACACTGCCACCCAACTTAGTGTCAGCCGCAAATTTGGAGATACTACATTTAATCCCCTCGTCTAAATCATTAATGTACAGTGTAAACAGCTGGGGCCCCAGCACAGAACCTTGCGGTACCCCACTAGTCACTGCCTGCCATTCTGAAAAGTCCCCATTTACTCCGACTCTTTGCTTCCTGTCTGACAACCAGTTCTCAATCCATGTCAGCACACTACCCCCAATCCCACGTGCTTTAACTTTGCACATTAATCTCCTGTGTAGGACTTTGTCGAAAGCCTTCTGAAAGTCCAAATATACCACATCAACTGGTTCTCCTTTGTCCACTTTACTGGAAACATCCTCAAAAAATTCCAGAAGATTTGTCAAGCATGATTTCCCTTTCACAAATCCATGCTGACTTGGACCTATCATGTCACCATTTTCCAAATGCGCTGCTATGACATCCTTAATAATTGATTCCATCATTTTACCCATTACTGAGGTCAGGCTGACCGGTCTATAATTCCCTGTTTTCTCTCTCCCTCCTTTTTTAAAAAGTGGGGTTACATTGGCTACCCTCCACTCGATAGGAACTGATCCAGAGTCAATGGAATGTTGGAAAATGACTGTCAATGCATCCGCTATTTCCAAGGCCACCTCCTTAAGTACTCTGGGATGCAGTCAATCAGGCCCTGGGGATTTATCGGCCTTCAATCCCATCAATTTCCCCAACACAATTTCCCGACTAATAAAGATTTCCCTCAGATCCTCCTCCTTACGAGACCCTCTGACCCCTTTTATATCCGGAAGGTTGTTAGTGTCCTCCTTAGTGAATACCGAACCAAAGTACTTGTTCAATTGGTCTGCCATTTCTTTGTTCCCCGTTATGACTTCCCCTGATTCTGACTGCAGGGGACCTACGTTTGTCTTTACTAACCTTTTTCTCTTTACATACCTATAGAAACTTTTGCAATCTGCCTTAATGTTCCCTGCAAGCTTCTTCTCGTACTCCATTTTCCCTGCCCTAATCAAACCCTTTGTCCTCCTCTGCTGAGTTCTAAATTTCTCCCAGTCCCCGGGTTCGCTGCTATTTCTGGCCAATTTGTATGCCACTTCCTTGGCTTTAATACTATCCCTGATTTCCCTAGATAGCCACGGTTGAGCCACCTTCCCTTTTTTATTTTTACGCCAGACAGGAATGTACAATTATTGTAATTCACCCATGCGGTCTCTAAATGTCTGCCATTGCCCATCCACAGTCAACCCGTTAAGTATCATTCGCCAATCTATCCTAGCCAATTCACGCCTCATACCTTCAAAGTTACCCTTCTTTAAGTTCTGGACCATGGTCTCTGAATTAACTGTTTCATTCTCCATCCTAATGCAGAATTCCACCATATTATGGTCACTCTTCCCCAAGGGGCCTCGCACAATGAGATTGCTAATTAATCCTCTCTCATTACACAACACCCAGTCTAAGATGGCCTCCCCCCTAGTTGGTTCCTCGACATATTGGTCTCGAAAATCATCCCTTATGCACTCCAGGAAATCCTCCTCCACCATATTGCTTCCAGTTTGGTTAGCCCAATCTATGTGCATATTAAAGTCACCCATTATAACTGCTGCACCTTTATTGCATGCACCCCTAATTTCCTGTTTGATGCCCTCCCCAACATCACTACTACTGTTTGGAGGTCTGTACACAACTCCCACTAACGTTTTTTGCCCTTTGGTATTCTGCAGCTCTACCCAGATAGATTCCACATCATCCAAGCTAATGTCCTTCCGAACTATTGCCTTAATTTGCTCCTTAACCAGCAATGCTACCCCACCTCCTTTTCCTTTTATTCTATCCTTCCTGAATGTTGAATACCCCTAGATGTTGAGTTCCCAGCCCTGATCATCCTGGAGCCACGTCTCCGTAATCCCAATCACATCATATTTGTTAACATCTATTTGCACAGTTAATTCATCCACCTTATTGCGGATACTCCTTTGTCCTTTTAGAATTTTGCTGTACAGTGGCCCTTTTTGTTCTTTGCCTTGGGTTTCTCTGCCCTCCACTTTTCCTCATCTCCTTTCTGTCTTTTGCTTTTGCCTCATTTTTGTCTCCCTCTGTCTCCCTGCATTGGTTCCCATCCCCCTGCCATATTAGTTTAACCCCTTCCCAACAGCACTAGCAAACACTCCCCCTAGGACATTGGTTCTGGTCCTGCCCAGGTGCAGACCGTCCGGTTTGTACTGATCCCACCTCCCCCAGAACCGGTTCCAATGCCCCAGGAATTTGAATCCCTCCCTGCTGCACCACTGCTCAAGCCACGTATTCATATGAGCTATCCTGCGATTCCTACTCTGACTAGCACGTGGCACTGGTAGCAATCCCGAGATTACTACTTTTGAGGTCCTACTTTTTAATTTAGCTCCTAGCTCCTTAAATTCGTTTCGTAGGACCTCATCCCTTTTTTTACCTATGTCGTTGGTACCAATGTGCACCACGACAACTGGCTGTTCTCCCTCCCATTTCAGAATGTCCTGCACCCGTTCCAAGACATCCTTGACCCTTGCACCAGGGAGGCAACATACCATCCTGGAGTCTCGGTTGTGGCCGCAGAAACGCCGATCTATTCCCCTCACCATTGAATCCCCTATCACTATCACTCTCCCACTCTTTTTCCTGCCCTCCTGTGCAGCAGAGCCAGCCACGGTGCCATGAACTTGGCTGCTGCTGCCCTCCCCTGATGAGTCATCCCCCCCAACAGTACTCAAAGCGGTGTATCTGTTTTGCAGGGGGATGACCACAGGGGACCCCTGCACTACCTTCCTTGCACTACTCTTCCTGCTGGTCTTCCATTCCCTATCTGGCTGTGGACCCTTCTCCTGCGGTAAGACCAACTCACTACACGTGATACTCACGTCATTCTCAGCATCGTGGATGCTCCAGAGTGAATCCACCCTCAGCTCCAATTCCACAACGCGGACCGTCAGGAGCTCGAGGCGGATACACTTCCCGCACACGTAGTCGTCAGGGACACCGGAAGTGTCCCTGAGTTCTCACATGGTACAGGAGGAGCATATCACGTGACCGAGCTCTCTTGCCATGACTTAACCCTTAGATACACTTAAATTGGCAACAACAATGTTAAAAGTTACTGACTAATATAAAAAGAAAAAGAAAAACTACTCACCAATCACCAGCCAATCACTTACCCCCTTGGCTGTGACGTCACCTTTCTGTTTCTTTCTACTTCTTTTTTGCCTTCTCCCTGTAGCTGCACAAGTACGCCTCACCAACGAACTCCCGACACCTCTCGCGGCCTTTTATAGGCCTCTGCTGATCCCCGGACTCACGCCTCACCAATGAACTCCCGACACCTCTCGTGGCCTTTTATAGGCCTCTGCTGATTCCCGGACTCACGCCTCACCAATGAACTCCCGACGCCTCTCGCGACCTTTTATAGGCCTCTGCTGATCCCCGGACTCACGCCTCACCAACGAACTCCCGACGCCTCTCGCGGCCTTTTATAGGCCTCTGCTGATCCCCGGACTCACGCCTCACCAACGAACTCCCGACGCCTCTCGCGGCCTTTTATAGGCCTCTGCTGATCCCCGGACATAGCAGTCTTGTTGTGCGAGGCCCCTTGGGGAAGAGTGACCATAATATGGTAGAATTCTTTATTAAGATGGAGAGTGACACCGTTAATTCAGAAATTAAGGTCCTGAACTTAAGGAAAACTAACTTCGACGGCATGAGGCGTGACTTGGCTAAAATAGATTGGCAAAGGATACTTAAAGGGTCGACGGTGGATAGGCAATGGCAAACATTTAGAGATCACATGGATGAATTTCAACAAGTGCATATCCCTGTCTGGAGTACCATCGGATTGGAAAGCAGCTAATGTAATGCCTCTGTTTTAAAAAAGGGGGCAGACAAAAGGCAGGTAACTATAGGCCGGTTAGTTTAACATCTGTAGTGGGGAAAATGCTTGAAGCTATCATTAAGGAAGAAATAACGGGACATCTAGATAGGAATAGTGCAATCAAGCAGATGCAGCATGGATTCATGAAGGGGAAATCATGTTTAACTAATTTACTGGAATTCTTTGAGGATAGAACGAGCATGGTGGATAGAGGTGTACCGATGGATGTGGTGTATTTAGATTTCCAAAAGGCATTCGATAAGGTGCCACACAAAAGGTTACTGCAGAAGATAAAGGTACGCGGAGTCAGAGGAACTGTATTAGCATGGATCGAGAATTGGCTGGCTAACAGAAAGCAGAGAGTCGGGATAAATGGGTCATTTTCGGGTTGGAAATTGGTGGTTAGTGGTGTGCCACAGGGATCGGGGCTGGGACCACAACTGTTTACAATATACATAGCTGACTTGGAAGAGGGGACAAAGTGTAGTACAACAAAATTTGCAGATGACACAAAGATTAGTGGGAAAGCGGGTTGTGTAGAGGACACAGAGAGGCTGGAAAGAGATTTAGACAGGTTAAGCGAATGGGCTAAGGTTTGGCAGATGGAATACAATGTTGGAAAATGTGAGGTCATTCATCTTGGGAAAAAAAACAATAAAGGGAATATTATTTGAATGGGGAGAAATTACAACATGCTGCAGTGCAGAGGGACCTGGGGGTCCTTGTGCATGAAACTCTTTTTGGAGTTTATCTGCAAAACATAAAACATTAAACCGTGCCACCCGACCTGGGTGACACACCAGACATTTACAAGGCCCTTTTTTCCCTTTTTTTCCTTTTTTTTGTTTTTTTTTTGAGTTTTTCTTTTTTTTTTGGGCACTAAAATCACAATTTTCCCACAGTGCCCCCTATAAAAGGGAAGGGGACACTAAAAGCACCGGCATTTAAAACAAATTAAACTTTAAAACGTAAAATCAAATTAAAATTTGGTTGCCGGGCGTGATGATGCACTCCAGTCCCTCTGGTGCCCACCTCTCGCGGAAGGCCGCGAGCGTACCGGTGGACACCGCGTGCTCCATCTCCAAGGACACCCTGGACTGGATGTAAGAGCGGAAGAGAGGCAGGCAGTCAGGTTGAACGACCCCCTCGACCGCCCGCAGCAGGTAATCAGGAAGGCGAATGGAATGTTGGCCTTCATTGTGAGAGGGATGGAGTACAAAAGAGAGAGGTCCTGCTGCAACTGTATAGGGTATTGGTGAGGCCGCACCTGGAGTACTGTGTGCAGTTTTGATCACCTTACTTAAGGAAGTATATACTAGCTTTAGAGGGGGTACAGAGATGATTCACTAGGCTGATTCCGGAGATGAGGGGGTTACCTTATGATGATAGATTGAGTAAACTGGGTCTTTACTCGTTGGAGTTCAGAAGGATGAGGGGTGATCTTATAGAAACATTTAAAATAATGAAAGGAATAGACAAGATAGAGGCTGAGAGGTTGTTTCCACTGGTCAGGGAGACGAGAACTAGGGGGCACAGCCTCAAAATACGGGGGAGCCAATTTAAAACCGAGTTGAGAAGGAATTTCTTCTCCCAGAGGGTTGTGAATCTGTGGAATTCTCTGCCCAAGGAAGCAGTTGAGGCTAGCTCATTGAATGTATTCAAATCACAGATAGATAGATTTTTAACCAATAACGGAATTAAGGGTTACAGGGAGCGGGCGGGTAAGTGGAGCTGAGTCCACGGCCAGATCAGCCATGATCTTGTTGAATGGCGGAGCAGGTCGAGGGGCTAGATGGCCTACTCCTGTTCCTAATTCTTATGTTCTTATGTTCTAAAACAGGGAAGGTGGCTCAACCGTGGCTAACAAGGGAAATTAAGGATACTGTTAGATCCAAGGAAGAGGCATATAAATTGGCCAGAAAAATCAGCAAACCTGAGGACTGGGAGAAATTTAGAATTCAGCAGAGGAGAACAAAGGGTTTAATTAGGAGGGGGAATATAGAGTACGAGAGGAAGCTTGCCGGGAACATAAAAACTGACTGCAAAAGTTTCTATAGATATGTGAAGAGAAAAAGATTAGTGAAGACAAACGTAGGTCCCTTGCAGTCAGAATCAGGTGAATTTATAATGGGGAACAAAGAAATAGCAGACCAATTGAACAAATAGTTTGGTTCTGTCTTCACGAAGGAAGACACAAATAACCTTCCGGAAGTACTCGGGGACCAAGGGTCTAATGAAAAGAAGGAACTGAAGGATATCCTTATTAGGAGGGAAATTGTGTAAGGGAAATTGATGGGATTGAAGGTCGATAAATCCCTGGGGCCAGATTGTCTGCATCCCAGAGTACTTAAGGAAGTGGCCCTAGAAATAGTGGATTCATTGGGGATCATTTTCCAACAGTCTATCGACTCTGGATCAGTTCCGATGGACTGGAGGGTAGCAAATGTAACACCACTTTTTAAAAAAGGAGGGGGAGAGAAAACGGGTAATTATAGGCTGGTTAGCCTGACATCAGTAGTGGGGAAAATGTTGGAATCAATCATTAAGGATGAAATAGCAGCACATTTGGAAAGCAGTGATAGGATCGGACCAAGTCAGCATGGAGTTATGAAAGGGAAATCATGCTTGACAAATCTTCTCGAATTTTTTGAGGATGCAACCAGTAGAGTGGACAAGGGAGAACCAGTGGATATGGTGTATTTGGACTTTCAAAAGGCTTTTGACAAGGTCCCACACAAGAGATTAATGTGCAAAATTAAAGCACATGGTATTGGGGTTAATGTGCTGACGTGGATAGAGAACTGGTTGGCACTCCCAGGGCAGGTACAGGTCAGCTCAGCACATTCACAGGAACAGGAGGCCATTCAGCCTCTCGAGCCTGTTGCACAGGAACAGGAGGAGGCCATTCAACCCCTCGAGCCTGTTACACAGGAACAAGAGAAGGCCCATTCAGCCCCTCGAGCTTGTTACACAGGAACAGGAGGAGGCCATTCAGCCCCTCGAGCCTGTTACACAGGAACAGGAAAAGGCCCATTCAGCCCCTCGAGCCTATTACACTGGAACAGGAGGAGGCTATTCAGCCCCTCGAGCCTGTTACACAGGAACAGGCGGCCATTCAGCCCCTGCAGCCTGTTACACAGGAACAGGGGGGAGGCCATTCAGCCCCTGGAGCCTGTTACACAGGAACAGGAGGAGGCCATTCAGCCCCTCGAGCCTGTTACACAGGAACAGGAGGAGGCCCATTCAGCAGCTCGAGCCTGTTACACAGGAACAGGAGGAGGCCCATTCAGCAGCTCGAGCCTGTTACACAGGAACAGGAGGAGGCCATTCAGCCCCTCGAGACTGTTACACAGGAACAGGAGAAGGCCATTCAGCCCATCGAGCCTGTTACACAGGAACAGGAGGAGGCCATTCAGCCCCTCGAGCCTGTTACACAGGAACAGGAAAAGGCCCATTCAGCCCCTCGAGCCTATTACACTGGAACAGGAGGAGGCTATTCAGCCCCTCGAGCCTGTTACACAGGAACAGGCAGCCATTCAGCCCCTGGAGCCTGTTACACAGGAACAGGAGGAGGCCATTCAGCTCCTCGAGCCTGTTACACAGGAACAGGAGGAGGCCCATTCAGCAGCTCGAGCCTGTTACACAGGAACAGGAGGAGGCCATTCAGCCCCTCGAGACTGTTACACAGGAACAGGAGAAGGCCATTCAGCCCATCGAGCCTGTTACACAGGAACAGGAGGAGGCCATTCAGCCCCTCGAGCCTGTTACACAGGAACAGGAAAAGGCCCATTCAGCCCCTCGAGCCGATTACACTGGAACAGGAGGAGGCTATTCAGCCCCTCGAGCCTGTTACACAGGAACAGGCGGCCATTCAGCCCCTCGAGTGTGTTACACAGGAACAGGAGGAAGCCCATTCAGCCCCTGGAGCCTGTTACACAGGACCAGGAGGAGGCCATTCAGCCCCTCGAGCCTGTTACACAGGAACAGGAGTAGGCCATTCAGCCCCTCGAGACTGTTACACAGGAACAGGAGGAGGCCATTCAGCCCATCGAGCCTGTTACACAGGAACAGGAGGAGGCCATTCAGCCCCTCGAGCCTGTTACACAGGAACAGGAAAAGGCCCATTCAGCCCCTCGAGCCGATTACACTGGAACTGGAGGAGGCTATTCAGCCCCTCGAGCCTGTTACACAGGAACAGGAGAAGGCCCATTCAGCCCCTCAAGCCTGTTACACAGAAACAGGAGGAGCCCATTCAGCCCTTCAAGTCTGTTACACAGGAACAGGAGGAGGCCCATTCAGCCCCTCGAGCCTGTTACACAGGAACAGGAGGAGGCCATTCAGCCCCTCGAGACTGTTACACAGGAACAGGAGAAGGCCATTCAGCCCATCGAGCCTGTTACACAGGAACAGGAAAAGGCCCATTCAGCCCCTCGAGCCTATTACACTGGAACAGGAGGAGGCTATTCAGCCCCTCGAGCCTGTTACACAGGAACAGGCGGCCATTCAGCCCCTCGAGTGTGTTACACAGGAACAGGAGGAAGCCCATTCAGCCCCTGGAGCCTGTTACACAGGACCAGGAGGAGGCCATTCAGCCCCTCGAGCCTGTTACACAGGAACAGGAGTAGGCCATTCAGCCCCTCGAGACTGTTACACAGGAGGAGGCCATTCAGCCCATCGAGCCTGTTACACAGGAACAGGAGGAGGCCATTCAGCCCGTCTGTGTGAAGAAGTGCTTCCTGACCTCACCCCTGAACTGTCTGGCTCTAATTTTAGTCACCAGGCCTGTGACAGGAGGTCCAGACATGGTCAATTTAGGAAAAAAAATGTCTTTGAAATAAGATGTTGTGTGAACTCATCATTGGTGATGAGAGAGATGTTATTGGCACGGGGGAACAGACTGTCTGGCACTTATTGCCAGAGTTCAGAGCAAGGCATTAAAAGCTCAATTACTGAAGGAAATCATTTCAATTACATTCCCGTAGCATGGAGCGATCCCGGCGTTGGGTGAGTAACTTTTCCTGCAACAAGGTCATTCTCTGCTCAACCCACTTTATTAAATGTTATATAACACGCTGTCCTGGCACAGGAGGAGGCCATTCAGCCCCTCGAGCCTGTTCCGCCATTCAATTAAATAATTCAATCTCCTCCCACAGCCCACGTGCACCCTCCCCTATCACAGACCCTACCCACCGATTCAATCCCCTCCCACAGCCCATGTACACTCTCCCCTATCACAGGCCCTACCCACCCATTCAATCTCCTCCCACAGCCCACATACATCCTCCCCTCATCGAAACGTTTAAAATTCTGACGGGTTTAGACAGGTTAGATGCAGGAAGAATGTTCCCAATGTTGGGGACGTCCAGAACCAGGGGTCACAGTCTAAGGATAAGGGGTAAGCCATTTAGGACCAAGATGAGGAGAAACTACTTCACCCAGAGAGTGGTGAACCTGTGGAATTCTCTACCACAGAAAGTTGTTGAGGCCAATTCACTAAATATATTCAAAAAGGAGTTAGATGAAGTCCTTACTACTAGGGGGATCAAGGGATATGGCGAGAAAGCAGGAATGGGGTACTGAAGTTGCATGTTCAGCCATGAACTCATTGAATGGCGGTGCAGGCTAGAAGGGCCGAATGGCCTGCTCCTGCACCTATTTTCTATGTTTCTATGTTTCTATCACAGACTCTACCCACCCAGTGAATCCCCTCCCACAGCCCATGTACACTCTCCCCTATCACTGACCCTACCCACCTAGTTAATCTCCGAGGAACACAGGAACAGGAGGAGGCCGTTCAGCCCCTTGAACCTGTTCCGCCATTCAAAATCAAATCATGGCTGATCTGTATTTTAACCCCATTTACCTGCATTGGTTCGGTATCCCTAATACCCTTACCCAACAAAAATCGTCAATCTCAGTTTTAACATTTTCAATTGACCCCTGGCCTGAAGAGACTTTTGCGGGAGAGGGTTCCCGATTCCCACTGCCCTTTGTGTGAAGAAGTGTTTCCTGACATCACCCCTGAACGGCCGGGCTCTAATTTGAAGGTCCTGCCCCTTGTTCCGGGCTCCCCCCACCAGAGGGAATGGTTTCTCTCGATCCCCCCCACATCGATTCCTTTAATCATCGTAAACTACAATAACGTGTATTTATATAGCACCTTTAACATAGTGAAATATCCCAAGGCGCTTCACAGGAGTGGTATAAAACCAAAGATTTGACACCCAGCCACATAAGGAGATATTAGCGCAGGTGACCAGAAGTTTGCTCACAGAGGTCGGTTTTAAGGAGCGTCTTGAAGGAGGAAAGAGAGGTAGAGAGGCGGAGAGGTTTAGGGAGGGAGTTCCAGAGCTTGGGACCCAGGCAACAGAAGGCACGGCCACCGATGGTGGAGCGATTATAATCAGGGATGCTCAGGAGGGCAGAATTAGAGTAGTGCAGACATCTCGGAGGGTAGTGGGGCTGGAGGAGATTACAGAGATAGGGAGGGGCGAGGGCCATGGAGGGATTTGTAAACAAGGATGAGAATTTTGAAACACCTCAATTAAATCACACCTAATCCCATGGGAACACGGGCCCTGTCTGTGCAGCCTGCCCTCGGGATCTAACCCTCTCAGCGCTGGGTATCATTCTGGGGAATCTGCGCCCCCCCCACTCCGAGGCCGATATACCCTCCCCGAGGGGCGGGCCCAGAACTGGACGCGGTGACTCCAGACGGAGTCTGACCCGCGCTTGGTATAAACTGTAACATCGCGTCCACTTCATTGTATTCCAGCCCCCTCGCGATAAATGCCAACAGAAGAAATAGGAGCAGGAGTCGGCCATAAGGCCCCTCGAGCCTGCTCTGCCATTGAATACGATCATGGCTGACCCGATCATGGACTCAGCTCCACTTCCCCACCCGCTCCCCATAACCCTTCACTCCCTTATGGTTTAATAAATTTATTCAATGTCCCAGCCTCCTCAGCTCTCTGAGGCAGAGAGTTCCACAGATTTACAACCCTCTGAGAAGAACATTATGTCAGCGTTTTGATTACTTCTGTACTTGTCTACGAGCGTTTAGTGATTTGTGTACATGAATCCCTGCATTCCCTTTGCTCCTGTCCAGTTCCTGGTCTGCCAACATTCAGAGAACCCCTGGATAAAGTCTGTCTCTCCTCACTCCCGACACCAGCAATAAAATACTCCCAAACAGCTCCTCGATAAGCTGTGTTCCTTTCAGTAAAAGGTTGACTGCATTCAGTGTTTATCAGCAGGTCGGCAAATGCCATCAACAGCGAAAGACACCGTGCAGGAAACCTGGTTACAATGTCAGCCCAATTCAGGACTCCCCCACAAGGCTAGAAATTTACCCCTGGTTACGGAACTCAGAAACAGGCCAACACGTGTCTGTGGGGTGGTTTACAGGCAGCTTGTGTCTGGAGTATGGGCAAGACTTGCGATGGCCCTTCAGTCAATGGACCTTGCGTTCAGCGCTTGGCGTAGGGGCCATAGGGTCAGAGTACAGATCAAGGAGTGCTGGTTAGGCAACACTTTTAAAAGCCGTTAGACTGTAGGAAGAAAGAGAGATGGAGGGAGGGGAGGAGTCCCACAGTTTGAAGGGAGACTGAGGGAGGGGAGAAGTCCCACAGTTTGAGGGGAGGCTGAGGGAGGGGAGGGGTCCCACAGTTTGAGGGGAGGCTGAGGGAGGGGAGGGTTCCCACAGTTTGAGGGGAAGACTGAGGGAGTGGAGAAGTCCCACAGTTTGAGGGGAGGCGGAGGGAGGGGAGGGGAGGGGTCCCACAGTTTGAGGGGAGGCTGAGGGAGGGGAGGGGTCCCACAGTTTGAGGGGAAGACTGAGGGAGTGGAGAAGTCCCACAGTTTGAGGGGAGGCGGAGGGAGGGGAGGGGAGGGGTCCCACAGTTTGAGGGGAGGCTGAGGGAGGGGAGGGGTCCCACAGTTTGAGGGGAAGACTGAGGGAGTGGAGAAGTCCCACAGTTTGAGGGGAGGCGGAGGGAGGGGAGGGGAGGGGTCCCACAGTTTGAGGGGAGGCTGAGGGAGGGGAGGGGTCCCACAGTTTGAGGGGAGGCTGAGGGAGGGGAGGGTTCCCACAGTTTGAGGGGAGGCGGAGGGAGGGGAGGGGTCCCACAGTTTGAGGGGAGGCTGAGGGAGGGGAGGGGTCCCACAGTTTGAGGGGAGGCGGAGGGAGTGGAGAAGTCCCACAGTTTGAGGGGAGGCGGAGGGAGGGGAGGGGAGGAGTCACACAGTTTGAGGGGCGACTGAGGGAGGGGAGGGGTTCCACAGTTTGAGTATGCGATGGGTTTGTGGGATCTTACACAGCCAGTGGCCTCGTCCAGCACTTTCTCTGCAGTTACTGGCCATCAGAAGGCCTCCTTGATCCACCCCCCTACCTCTCCCCCCTACCCCCCCTCCCCTCCTCTCCCTCTTCCCCCCCCCACTGCTGTCCCCTCCCCATCCCCCTTCCCCCTACCCCCCGTCTCCTCCCCTCCCCCACCCCCTTGCCCGCCTCCCCACCCCCAGCACTAAGGGTCTTCCTGGCTCCCTCAGCACTGTGCACTGTGGGCAGCTGGCTGGGCCCGGAGGCGGGGAGAGCCAGGATCTGTGCAGGGGACACTGGAGGGAGAGCGGGAGGCAGCGGGGGAGGTGGAGAGGAGGGTGTGTTACACATGCAGACAGGCCAGGGAATGAGTTTGGGAGCCAGCCTGGTCTCCCTCCCCCTGCCAGGCCCCCCCCCCCGGGTCGGGGGAACACAGCATGCTTTGTGTTGCTGGCTATGCAGTGATGCCATTTCCTGCTCACAGCCCGTCCGGCAGCCCAGAGAGTCGCAGCTTCTCCGCGAGGCTAGCCCCTCCCCAGGCCCAGCCCCCCAATCCACAGCTCACGCTCGGAGACTCCACGCACAGTGCGATCCCACGCTGGATCCTGATTCGCTGCTCCGCACAGCAACCCCCCCCCCCCAAGTGCCACGTAGAGTTTGATTTGCCTTGTTCCACCACTCTGCACATTCCCAATAAAGTGTTTTATTAATCGACCCAAAAGTATTCATAGAATGATGCAGCTCAGACAGAGGGCACTGGGCCCATTGAGCCCGTGCTGTGCCAGAGCGATCCAATCAGTCCCACTCCCCTCGCTCTTCCCCCACAGCCCGGCACATTTCCCCTTCCAGTATTGATCCAATTCCCGTTTGAAAGTCATTATTGAATCTGCTCCCACCGCCCTTTCAGGCAGCGCGTTCCCGATCACAACAACTCGCTGCGTAAACACATTCTCCCCATCTCCCCCTCTGGTTCCATCGCCGATTATCGTCAATTCGTGTCCCTTGGGTTACCGAACATCCTGCCCCTGGAACAGTTTCTCCATATTTACTCTGTCAAAACCCCTTATGATTTCGAACATCGCTATTAAGAACATAAGAATTAGGAGCAGGAGTCGGCCATTCGGCCCCTCGAGCCCGCTCCGCCATTCAATAAGATCACGGCTGATCAGCGACCTCAACTCCACTTTCCCGCCCGATCCCCATATCCTTTACTATTAAAAAAATCTATCGGTCTCAGCCTTGAATATACTCAAAGACTGAGCCTCCACAGCCCTCTGGGGCAGTGAATTCCAAAGATTCACCACCCTCTGAGTGAAGAAATTTCTCCTCATCTCAGTCCTAAATGGCCGACCCCTTATCCTAAGACTGTGTGACCCCTGGTTCGAGACTCCTCAGCCCGGGGGAAACATCCTCTCAGCATCTACCCTGTCTAGCCCTGTAAGCATTCTTAAGATTATGAGGGGGCTTGACAAGGTGGATGCAGAGAGGATGTTTCCACTGATGGGGGAGACTAGAACTAAGGGGCATAATCTTAGAATAAGGGGACGCCCATTTAAAAATGAGATGAGGAGGAATTTCTTCTCTCAGAGGGTTGTAAATCTGTGGAATTCGCTGCCGCAGAGAGTTGTGGAAGCTGGGACATTGAATAAATTTAAGACAGAGATAGACAGTTTCTTAAATGATAAGGGAATAAGGGGTTATGGGGAGCGGGCAGGGAGGTGGACCTGAGTCCATGATCGGATCAGCCATGATCGTATTTGTTATGTATGTATGTAAACCTTACCAAAATGTAAGACTTGCCACTAGGGGGCACACCTGTGGGAGACCGAAAGATCACCTGAGCACCCTGGGGCAAGCAGGTATAAAAGGTGACTCACCATGCTGCTTCCTCACTCTAGAATCTGAATTAAGAGACCAAGGATACAACAGTTTGAGCTTGCGATATAGTCCTGTGGATTTATTCTGAACATAACAGTATTAAATGGCGGAGCAGGCTCGAGGGGTCATATGGCCTACTCCTGCTCCTATTTCTTATGTTCTTATGTAATTCTGCATGTTTCATTCTTCTAAACTCTAGAGAATATAGGCCTAATCTGCTCTCGACACTCTCTGCTCTAAGGAGAACCCCAGTTAATCCACTCTCTATACCTGACTGAAGTCTCAATGCCCTGTCGCTTTCCTTTATTTGTGGATCGGGCAAGAGCAACATCTGCCTTCCGTCGCCTCGGACTTGCCGTGTCGGGAGCACCAGCTGCCACAGAGCCAGGGAGAGATGGGCGGGCCTCCTGTGACCATGGCAGACACCAGCCTGCCCGCTGGGCTCAGTGCACCAGGGTGGTCCCTCGGAGTGGGGGGTGGGGGGGGTTAATGCTGTCTCGCCCCCGCCCCGCTGGTTACCCGCCCACTGATGCGCAAGATCCTGCAAATCCCCTGGGAGGACAGGCGCACCAACATTAGCGTCCTCGACCAGGCCAACATCCCCAGCATCGAAGCACTGACCACACTTGATCAGCTCCGCTGGGCGGGCCACATTGTCCGCTTGCCAGACACGAGACTCCCAAAGCAAGTGCTCTACTCGGAACTCCTTCACAGCAAACGAGCCAAAGGTGGGCAGAGGAAACGTTACAGAGACACCCTCAAAGCCTCCCTGGTAAAGTGACACCTGGGAGTCCCTGGCCAAAGACTGCCCTAAGTGGAGGAAGTGCATCCGGGAGGGCGCTGAGCACCTCGAGTCTCATCGCCGAGAGCATGCAGAAAACAAGCGCAGGCAGCAGAAGGAGTGTGCGGCAAACCAGTCCCACCCACCCTTACCCTCAACGACTATCTATCCCACCTGTGACAGGGACTGTAATTCCCATATTGGACTGTTCAGCCACCTAAGGACTCATGTTAAGAGTGGAAGCAAGTCTTCCTCAGTTCCGAGGGACTGCCTATGATGATGAATGAGATGTAAGAAAAACTGGTATTAGAGATTCATATATATTCAATTTGTAGTCATTGACCAACTCATCTTATCATGGTTCTCTGTGGACATTAGAAATGCTAGAAGCTCCTCGAACAACAACCTAACACGAGCAGCGAGCCAAGGTCACATTATTATAACAACAAAGTAGGAATTGGAGTTGCTCTAATCAAAACTAACAGTTAGAATACAGGGGCATAAATAACAGGGCCCAAGGAGATGAAGGGATTTGAAATCAAGATAACATGGACAAGCAGGCATTGATGGAACATTCCTGGAGACAGGAGAGGCCACAACTATTTTGTTGTCAAGTGCTCCCTTGACTAAAGGGCTACTAAAACCGACAGATTAAACAAATTAAACCTTTAGCAGTAAACGGATCAAATTAAAATTTGGTTGCCGGGGTGATGATGCACTCCAGTCCCTCCGGCGCCCACCTCTCGCGGAAGGCCGCGAGCGTACCGGTGGACACCGCGTGCTCCATCTCCAGGGACACTCTGGCTCGGATGTAACCTCGGAAGAGAGGCAGGCAGTCGGGCTGAACGACCCCCTCGACCGCCCGCTGCCTGGACCGGCTGATGGCCCCCTTGGCCAGGCCCAGGAGCAGTCCTACGAGGAGGCCTTCCCACCTGCCCGCTCCCCTCCGCACAGGGTGCCCAAAGATCAGGAGTTTGGGACTGAAGTGCGGGCAGAATTTGAGGAGCAGCCCCTTCAAATAATGGAACAGTGGCTGCAACCTCACACGTACAACATAGACGTGGAACACGGACTCCTCCAGACCGCAGAAATTACAGGCGCCCTGGGAGTCTGTGAACCGACTTAATAACCTATTGCACGGGACTGCTCCGTGCACCACCCTCCAGGCCAAGTCCCCAATAAATAGAGGGAGGACTCCTGCGTAGAGAGTACTCCATCGGGGACCCCCGCCTCCTCCGGATGGCAAAATGGCATGTCCGTAAGAGTGGCCACATGCTAGCTCTAGTTTTGAGTGACAATGGTATTTTGACCAAGGTGATTTTGCTAAAGACCATATATGAACACTGGCCAAATGAACTTTTTATAAGAAATTAGTTAAAACTCAAAGAATGCCTTCGCACAGAGACGGCTGGAGGAGCAAGGTACAGATTTAGGACATCGAGCTGTGCACGGGAGTTCCCGGGACCTGGGCCCGGCGAGCTTTCCTCTGCTCTCGCTTTGTGTTCAGTATACTATTGCTGTAAGCTTAATAAATCGAATCCATTGCACAAACCATAATGACTGTTGCCTAGTTGGTATGTCTGGTTAAAGGACCCTGAATAGTTCTTCAGCGGACACACAGCCCCTGCCACCACTGACACCGATAGTTCACCAGGATGTTGCCGGGCCTGGAGAATTTTAGCGATGAGGAAAGATTGGAGATGCTGGGTTTGTTTTCTTTGGAACAGAGGAGGCTGAGGGGAGACCTGATTGAGGTGTATAAAATTATGGGGAGCCTGGATATAGTGAATAGGAAGGACCTGTTTCCCTTGGCAAAGGGGTCAACAACCAGGGGGCATAAATTTAAAGTCATTGGGGGGAGGTTTAGAGGGGATTTGAGGGGAAATTTCTTCACCCAGAGGGTGGTGAGGGTCTGGAACTCAATGCCTGAAAGGGTGGTAGAGGCAGAAACCCTCACCACATTTAAAAAGTACTTGGATGTGCACCTGAAGTGCCGTAACCTACGGGGCTACGGACCAAGAGCTGGAAAGTGGGATTAGGCTGGGTAGCTCTTGGTCAGCCGGCACGGACACAATGGGCCGAATGGCCTCCTTCCATGCCGTAAATTTCTGTGATTCTATGAATCATAAGAACATAAGAAATAGTAGCAGGAGTAGGCCATACGGTCCCTCGAGGCTGCTCCGCCATTTAATATGAACACGGCTGATCCGATCATGGACTCAGCTCCACTTCCCTGCCCGCTCCCCATAACCCTTTACTCCCGTACCACTCCAGGGAGCTGGTGCAGGAGTGCGACGGCAGCGAAGAGTGACGTCATCAAGATCCAGGTCGGTGATTGGAGCGTGGGCAGGTACAGCAGGAGCGGCGGGGTCGGGGCGAAGGAGGGGCGAGAGACTGGGGAGCGACGTGATCGGGGGCCCAGGAGAGGCGCGAGTTCGGGGGCCCAGGGGCAGCACGGGGCCCAGCCCACACTGTGCGATGTGTGTGTAGCGCACTAGGGTCCGTGCAGCAGAGCAGGTCTCCAGTCGTCCTGGGTAACCCTGGCCACTGGACCAAGACCGAGCTCTGTCAAGGCCCCGTGTGGTGGCTGGTGTGCAACGGTCACCCCACGTTAAAAAAAATCCACGCACAGGGCATCTTCCACCCTTCAGGATGTCGTCTGGGTCCTTCACTGAAACACCTGTGAACTCATCCTTTTTTGGCGTGGAAGCCAGTCATCCTCGCTTCGAGGGACTGCCAAGATGATATAAGATGACAACAGTGCGGGGATAGGCTCCCGGCCAGCCGAGGCACACACCCACCTGATACTCGTCCACACAATTGACGGCCACGTAGTCGATGATGCACCGGCCCAGCCACTCGTCGGGCCGTGCGCTGAGGATGTCATTGCGGCAGTTTTCCAGGTGTGGCTGGAGTTTGAGCAGCAGGCTGCGGGACAGCAGGTACCCGAATCCGCCGTGGCAGTAGCGCCCCTCGGTGTCTCCGCCGATGAACTCCTCGGGCCGGCCCATGTACAGGTCGGCGTCGATGCTCAGGTGATCGACCAGCGCCCTGATGCGGTCGCCCTCGGTGTAGGCGTCGTCCTGCACGAAGTAGAACCAGTCATACTCGGAGCCATGATGCTCGTAGACGTACTTCACCGTCTGGTACATGTTCCAAATGGGCCGCTCGTCGCCGTGGGTGACGATGTACATGCCGTGCGGGATCTTGCGGCTGCGGGTGCCCGTGAAGTACAACACCTTTTCCATGCGGCTGCCCATGGTGCGGTTGGCGGCCACAGCCAGCGTGTTCAGCGAGCTTTTACACGTCAACACCCCAACAAACAAACGCTCACGGATTCCCAGCTCAGTGCTGATGTAACGTGACCTAAACCAGAGCAAAGCACACCGTCAAACACTCCCAGGGCAGGTACAGGCCGTTCGATACAGAGTAAAGCTCCCTCCACACTGTCCCATCAAAAGCTTCCAGGGCAGGTACATCACGGGGTTAAATACAGAGGAAAGCTCCCTCTACATTGTCCCATCAAACACTCCCAGGGCAGGTACATCACGGGGTTAAATACAGAGTAAAGCTCCCTCCACACTGTCCCATCAAACACTCCCAGGCCAGTGTTGTACAGTGACAAACCTGTACCTACCAGTACTGTACCCTCGTGTTATACAGTGACAGATCTGTACCCACCAGTATTGTACCCCAGTGTTATACAGTGACAGACCTGTACCCACCAGTACTGTACCCAGTGTTATACAGTGACAGACCTGTACCAACCAGTACTGTATCCCAGTGTTATACAGTGACAGACCTGTACCCACCAGTATTGTACCCCAGTGTTATACAGTGACAGACCTGTACCCACCAGTACTGTACCCAGTGTTATACAGTGACAGACCTGTACCAACCAGTACTGTATCCCAGTGTTATACAGTGACAGATCTGTACCCACCAGTATTGTACCCCAGTGTTATACAGTGACAGACCTGTACCCACCAGTACTGTACCCAAGTGTTATACAGTGACAGACCTGTACCAACCAGTACTGTACCCTCGTGTTATACAGTGACAGATCTGTACCCACCAGTATTGTACCCCAGTGTTATACAGTGACAGACCTGTACCCACCAGTACTGTACCCAGTGTTATACAGTGACAGACCTGTACCAACCAGTACTGTATCCCAGTGTTATACAGTGACAGACCTGTACCCACCAGTACTGTATGCCGGTGTTATACAGCGACAGACCTGTATCCACCAATACAGTACTCCAGTATTATACAGTGACAGACCTGTACCCACCAGTACTATACCCCAGTCTTATACAGTGACAGACCTGTACCCACCAGTACTGTACCCAGTGTTATACAGTGACAGACCTGTACCCATCAGAACTGTATCCCAGTGTTATACAGTGACAGACCTGTACCCACCAGTACTGTACCCCAGTGTTATACAATGACAGACCTGTACCCACCAGTACTGTACCCCAGTGTTATACAGTGACAGACCTGTACCCACCAGTACTGTACCCCAGTATTATACAGTGACAGACCTGTACCCACCAGTACTGTACCCCAGTGTTATACAGTGGCAGACCTGTACCCACCAGTACTGTATGCCGGTGTTATACAGCGACAGACCTGTATCCACCAATACAGTACTCCAGTATTATACAGTGACAGACCTGTACCCACCAGTACTATACCCCAGTCTTATACAGTGACAGACCTGTACCCACCAGTACTGTACCCAGTGTTATACAGTGACAGACCTGTACCCATCAGAACTGTATCCCAGTGTTATACAGTGACAGACCTGTACCCACCAGTACTGTACCCCAGTGTTATACAATGACAGACCTGTACCCACCAGTACTGTACCCCAGTGTTATACAGTGACAGACCTGTACCCACCAGTACTGTACCCGTGTTATAGTGACAGACCTGAACCCACCATTACTGTACCCCAGTGTTATACAGTGACAGACCTGTACCCACCAGTACTGTACCCCAGTGTTATACAGTGACAGGCCTGTACCCACCAGTACTGTACCCCAGTGTTATACAGTGACAGAACTGTACCCACCAGTACTGTACCCGTGTTATAGTGACAGACCTGTACCCACCAATACTGTACCCCATTGTTACACAGTGACAGACCTGTACCCACCAGTACTGTACCCTCGTGTTATACAGTGACAGACCTGTACCCACCAGTACTGTACCCCAGTGTTATACAGTGACAGACCTGTACCCACCAGTACTGTACCCCAGTGTTATACAGTGACAGACCTGTACCCACCAGTACTGTACCCCAGTATTATACAGTGACAGACCTGTACCCACCAGTACTGTACCCCAGTGTTATACAGTGGCAGACCTGTACCCACCCGTACTGTACCCCTGTGTTATACAGCGACAGACCTGTACCCACCCGTACTGTACCCGTGTTACACAGTGACAGACCTATATCACCAGTACTGTACCCCAGTGTTATACAGTAGCAGACCTGTACCCACCAGTACTGTACCCCAATGTTATACAGTGACAGACCTGTACCCCAGTGTTATACAGTGACAGACCTGTACCCACCAGTACTGTACCCCAATGTTATACAGCGACTGACCTGTACCCACCAGTACTATACCCCAGTGTTAGACAGTGACAGACCTGTACCCACCAGTACTGTATCCCAGTGTTATACAATGACGGACCTGTGCCCACCAGTACTGTACCCCAGTGTTACACAGTGACAGACCTGTATCCATCAATATAGTACCCCAGTATTATACAGTGACAGACCTGTACCCACCAGTACTATACCCCAATGTTATACAGTGACAGACCTGTACCCACCAGTACTGTACCCCATTGTTATACAGTGACAAACCTGTACCCACCAGTACTGTATCCCAGTGTTATACAATAACGGACCTGTGCCCACCAGTACTGTACCCCAGTGTTTTACAATGACAGAACTGTACCCACCAGTACTGTATCCCAGTGTTATACAATAACGGACCTGTGCCCACCAGTACTGTACCCGTGTTATAGTGACAGACCTGTACCCACCAGTACTGTACCCCAGTGTTATACAGTGACAGACCTGTACCCACCAGTACTGTACCCCAGTGTTATACAGTGACAGAGCTGTACCCACCAGTACTGTACCCCAGTGTTATACAATGACAGAACTGTACCCACCAGTACTGTACCCGTGTTATAGTGACAGATCTGTACCCACCAGTACTGTACCCCAGTGTTATACAGTGACAGACCTGTACCCACCCGTACTGTACCCCAGTGTTATACAGTGACAGACCTATATCACCAGTACTGTACCCCAGTGTTATACAGTAGCAGACCTGTACCCACCAGTACTGTACCCCAATGTTATATAGTGACAGACCTGTACTCATCAGTACTGTACCCCAGTGTTATACAGCGACAGACCTGTACCCACCCGTACTGTACCCCAGTGTTATACAGTGACAGACCTATATCACCAGTACTGTACCCCAGTGTTATACAGTAGCAGACCTGTACCCACCAGTACTGTACCCCAATGTTATACAGTGGCAGACCTGTACCCACCCGTACTGTACCCCAGTGTTATACAGCGACAGACCTGTACCCATCCGTACTGTACCCCAGTGTTATACAGTGACAGACCTATATCACCAGTACTGTACCCCAGTGTTATACAGTAGCAGACCTGTACCCACCAGTACTGTACCCCAATGTTATATAGTGACAGACCTGTACCCATCAGTACTGTACCCCAGTGTTATACAGCGACAGACCTGTACCCACCCGTACTGTACCCCAGTGTTATACAGTGACAGACCTATATCACCAGTACTGTACCCCAATGTTATACAGTAGCAGACCTGTACCCACCAGTACTATACCCCAATGTTATATAGTGACAGACCTGTACCCACCAGTACTGTACCCCAGTGTTATACAGTGGCAGACTTGTACCCACCAGTACTGTTCCCCACTGTTATACTTTGACAGACCTGTACCCACCCGTACTGTACCCCAGTGTTATACAGTGACAGACCTATATCACCAGTACTGTACCCCAATGTTATACAGTAGCAGACCTGTACCCACCAGTACTATACCCCAATGTTATATAGTGACAGACCTGTACCCACCAGTACTGTACCCCAGTGTTATACAGTGGCAGACTTGTACCCACCAGTACTGTTCCCCACTGTTATACTTTGACAGACCTGTACCCACCAGTACTGTACCCCAGTGTTATACAGTGACAGACCTGTACCTACCAGTACTGTACCCCAGGTTCATGCAGCTCATATTGCTCCCTATAGGCACTGGCGAGGTTGCAATTACTGGCGGTGGAATTGTATTGATGGCATTTTCTCACCATTGAGGTGGACAGAGCACTGACATTTCCCACGCACGCTAACACTGCACAGTGATCCTGGATGCTGGGTAGATTATCAACAGAATCTCACCTAAAATTAGTGGGAAAATTATACTTTTTTCAACTGATTTTCTGAGTTGCCTCACTGCCCAATTTATGAGAAGGAAAATCAGCTAGAGTTCCTGCTCCTGATCACTGCCCAGTGATCCCTGGGTTAGAGGGAGAGGGGAAATCAGCCAGGGTTCCTGCTCCTGATCACTGTCCAGTGATCCCTGGGTTAGAGGGAGAGGGGAAATCAGGCAGGGTTCCTGCTCCTGATCACTGCCCAGTGATCCCTGGGTTAGAGGGAGAGGGGAAATCAGCCAGGGTTCCTGCTCCTGATCACTGCCCAGTGACCCATGCGAGAAAATCTTAAAAATGTACAGCACGGAAGGAGGCCATTCGGCCCATCGTGTCCGTGCGGGCCGACAAAGAGCTACCCAGCCTGATCCTACTTTCCAGCTCTTGATCTGTAGCCCAGTAGGTTACGGCACCTCAGTGCATATTCAACGGCTTTTAAATGCGATGAAGGTTTCTGCTCCTAACACCCTATCAGGCAGAACTTCCCTAGACATAACGTTGGAAAAGTTTATTCCAGAAAACTCATCAGAAATTTCCTTCAGTTCTTTTTCAATTTATACAATATATCCGTGTTATTGTTAATAGCTGTTTGGCCTCCCTTCATCTAAAGTGAAATCAGGCAGCGAGTTCCAGACCCCCACTGCCCTCTGTGCCAGTGTACGTTAAGGGAGAATTGGCCATGGCTGTAATGTTTTCAGGGGTTGAATAGTCACATTCAGACTTGAAGTTGGAGAATGCAGACTTGGGTGAGGTCCTGGAGTGCTCCAGGTGCCTGTGGAGCTGTCTCTGTACGAGAGTGCGTGTTGTCAGGAGAGGGGAGCAGAATATACGAAGGAGGGGAAAGGAAGGTGAGTTCTGGATGTGGATGTGGGTAGCTCTTTGTCGGCCCGCACGGACACGATGGGCCGAATGGCCTCCTTCCGTGCTGTACATTTTTAAGATTTTCTCGCATGGATCATCTAGATCCCAGTCACTGCTCCCTGTCCCAGTCCCTGATTTACGTTTTGTTCTCTATCCTATTACTGGATTCCAATACAGATATAAATTCCATTACCTAATCCCAATCCACAATCTCTGAACCCAATCCCCAGTCCCTGCTCCCATTGCACAAAATATTCCACTTTACCATTCTCCGGTTCTATTCCCTAATCCCGGTCCCCTGATCCCATTCACCAATCACATTCCACGATCAGAGCCCCATTTCCCAGTACCATTACACAGATCAATGCACCTTGTCCCAGACCCGCTCCTCGGACCTCTGTCCCTTGATCCCATTCCAGTATTCCGCACATCCCAATCCCACATCCCAATCCAAATTCCACATCCCAATATCCCAAACCCACATCCCAATCCCACAATCCCATTTGCAATCCCACATCCCAATATCCCAAACCCACATCCCAATATCCCAATCTCACAACCCAATCCCAATATCCCAATCCCAAATCCCAATATTCCAATCCCACTCCCACATCTCAATCCAACATCCCAAACCCACATCCCAATCCCACATCTCAATCCCAATATCCCAATCCCACATCCAAATCTTCCACATCCTAATCCCACATCCCAATCTCACATCCCAATCCCACATCCCAATCCCAATCCCACATCCCAATATCCCAATCCCACATCCCAATCCCACACCCCAATCCCACATCCCAATATCCCAATCCCACATCCCAATCTTCCACATTCCATTCCCACATCCCAATATCCCAATCCCACATCCCAATATCCCAATTCTAATCCCACATCCCAATCTCCCAATCCCACATCCCAATCCCACTTCCCAATATCCCACATCCCAATATCACAATCTCACATCCCAATATCCCACATCCCAATATTCCAAATCCCACATCCCAATCCCAATCTCCCAATCCCAATTCCACATCCCAATATCCCTATCCCACATCCCAATATCCCACATCCCAATATTCCACATTCCAATATCCCAATCCCACATCCCAATATTCCAATCCCACATCCCAATCCGACATCCCAAATCCACATCCCAATATCCCACATCCCAATCCCACAATCCCACATCCCAATATCCCAAATCCCAATCTCCCAATCCCAATTCCACATCCCAATATCCCTATCCCACATCCCAATATCCCACATCCCAATATTCCACATTCCAATATCCCAATCCCACATCCCAATATTCCAATCCCACATCCCAATCCGACATCCCAAATCCACATCCCAATACCCCACATCCCAATCCCATATCCCAATATCACAATCCCACATCCCAATATTCCACATCCCAATCTACCAATCACACATTCCAATATCCCATTCCCAATCACACATCCCAATCCCAATCCCACAACCCAATCTCCCAATCCCATATCCCAATATCACATTCCCAATCACACATCCCAATCCCAATATCCCACATCCCAATCTCCCAAACCCACATTCCAATCGCACATCCCAATCTCCCAATCCTACATCCCAATCCCAATCTCCCACAGCCCAATATTCCAACCCCACATCACAATCGCAATATCCCAATCCCATTCCCACTTCCCAATATCCCAATCCCAATATCCCACATTCCAACCTCCCAACCTCCCCCTCCTCCGCTTACCGGACCGGTTTGGAGGCCGGGACCTGCGGGCTGGCCGCCCGGTACGGGACGATCCTGGGCTCGAAGTCGAGCGGTCCGGAGCGGGACTGCAGTGGGTCGCGGGGCTGCCGGGGGTCGGGGGGCTGCCGGCCTGGGCTGTCCCCTTCCCCCGGGGGCCCGGGGGGCAGGGAGTTGGGTTTGCGGACCCGCACCGCTCCGTCGCGGCCCGGGGAGCAGGGCTCGTCCACCCAGCCCGTGCTCAGCAGGCTCAGCGTGAAGCCCAGGGACATCCCGATCACCACCGGGCCCACCGGCCGGGCCAGGGCCAGCAGCATGGACAGGCGCATGGTCCGGGACCGGTGCTGGGGACTCCGGCACTGGGTCCCTGCTCGCTGAGGCCCGGCACTAGGACCCCGCGGCGCCCCGAGCCCCGAGCCTTTGATGTGCCGCCCGCTGCGCTCTTTGTTACAGTTACCCGCACTCCCCTCTCCTTCCCTGTCACTCTCCTTCCCTCCCTCCCTGTCTCACTCCCTCCTTCCCTCCCTCCCTGTCTCACTCCCTCCTTCCCTCCCTCCCTGTCTCACTCCCTCCTTCCCTCTCTCTGTCCCGCTCTCTGGATCTCTTCTTTCCTGTCTTTCTCCCTCCCTCTCTCTTTCCTTCCCCCCCCTCTCTTTCTCACTCCTTCCCTCTCACTCCTTCCCAATCTCTCTCCTTTCCTCCTTCCCTCCCTCTATCCCGCTTTCTATCTCTCCTTTCCTGTCTTTCTCGCTCCTCTATCTGTCTTTTTCTCCCTCGCTCTCTCTTTCTCCCTCCCTCCTTCCTTCTCTCTATTCCTCTCTCTCGATCTCCTTTCCTGTCTCCCTCCCTCTTTCTATCCCTTCCTCTCTCTCATTCCCTCTTTCCCTTTCTTCTCTATCACTCTTTTTCACTTTATAAAAATCTCTTGCTCCTTCCCTTTCTTTCCCTGTTTCTCACGCTCTCTATGCCACTTTTACCCCCCTCTATCCCTCTCTCTTTTGTTCTCTCGACCCTCAGTTCTTTTCTCTCTCTCACGATGTTATTTCTCCTCCTGACGTGTCAAGTTCTCGCCCCGCCCTCTGAGCGTCACTCTGTGCCTGGGAACCGGACCCGACTCGGTGCCACCCCCCCCCCCCTACACACACATTGCCCCCCCACACACTGCCCCCCCCCCTACACACACATTGCCCCCCCACACACTGCCCCCCCCCTACACACACATTGCCCTCCCCCCCACAAACACTGCCCCTCCCCCACACACACTGCCCCCCACATACACACTGCCCCCCCCCACACACACTGCCCCCCCACACACACACACTGCCCCCCCACACAGTGCCCCCCCCATTCACACTGCCCCTCCACACACACACTGCCCCCCCACACAGTGCCCCCACACACACACAGTGCCCCCCCACACAGTGCCCCCCCCATTCACACTGCCCCTCCACACACACACTGCCCCCCCACACAGTGCCCCCACACACACACACTGCCCCCACATACACACTGCCCCCCCCCACACACACAGTGCCCCCCCACACACACACTGCCCCCCCACACAGTGCCCCCACACACACTGTCCCCCCCACACACACACTGCCCCCCCCACACACACACACTGCCCCCCCACACACACACTGCCCCCCCACACACACACTGCCCCCCACACACACAGTGCCCCCACACACACAGTGCCCCCACACACACTGTCCCCCACACGCACACTGCCCCTCCACACACACACACTGCCCCCCCATTCACACTGCCCCCCCACACACACTGCCCCTCCACACACACACACTGCCCCCCCTCCACACACACTGCCCCCCACACACTGCCCCCCCCACACACACACTGCCCCCCCCACACACTGCCACCCCCACACACACTGCCCCCCCACACACTGCCCCACCACATACTCCCCCCCAAACACACACTCCCCCTCACCCCCCTCCACACACACTCCCCCCCCCACACACAAACACTGCCCCCACACAAACTGCCCCCCCCACACACACTGCCCCCTTCACACACACTGCCCCCCCACACACACAGCCCCCCCAACACACACTGCCCCCACACAAACTGCCCCCCCACACACAATGGCCCCTTCACACACACTGCCCCCACACACACTGCCCCCACACACACTGCCCCCCCCCACACACACACACTGCCGCTTGTGGTTCCACTGACTGAGGTCTATCAGTTGCTGACTTTACGGTAGCCCCTTACTGATCATGTGCGAGCCAGGACAGCGAGCGCCAGCAGGCTATTCGGCAACGGAGACAGCGCAGCCCAAACTAATCCCCAAATCCACAGCCATACACTGTCCAGCAAGTATCAAACCCGACAGTGAGCATTTGGTTAGTGCTGTTCACAAACGCATGATGTCCCATGGCACGGGAGCATCAGCTGTGGACCAGAGTGAGCATCCCACTCCAGGGACTCTCTCCCCCCACCCCCGACTCTCTCCCCCCCCGACTCTCTCCCCCCCCGATTCCCTACCCCCCCCGATTCTCTCCCTCCCCCCCCGACTGTCTCCTCCCCCCCCCGATTCTCCCCCCCCGATTCTCCCCCCCGACTCTCTCCCCCCGCGACTCTCTCCCCCCGACTCTCCCTCCCCGACTCTCTCCCTCCCGACTCTCCCCCCCGACTCTCTCCCCCCGCGACTCTCTCCCCCCCGACTCTCCCCCCCGACTCTCTCCCCCCGCGACTCTCTCCCCCCCGACTCTCCCTCCCCGACTCTCTCCCCCCGCGACTCTCTCCCCCCCGACTCTCTCCCCCCGCGACTCTCTCCCCCCCGACTCTCCCTCCCCGACTCTCTCCCCCCCGACTCTCCCCCCCCGATTCTCCCCCCCGACTCTCTCCCCCCGCGACTCTCTCTCCCCCGACTCTCCCTCCCCGACTCTCTCCCTCCCGACTCTCCCCCCCCGACTCTCAACCCCCCCGACACCCCCCCGATTCTCTCCCCCACCGACTCTCTCCCCACTGACTCTCCCCCCCCGACTCTCTCCCCCCGCGACTCTCTCCCCCCCGACTCTCCCTCCCCGACTCTCTCCCCCGACTCTCCACCCCCCGACACACCCCCCCGATTCTCTCCCCCGATTCTCTCCCCCGATTCTCTCCCCCGACCTCCCCCCGACTCTCTCCCCCCGACTCGCTCCCCCCCGACTCTCAACGTCCCCGATTCTCTCCCCCCCGACTCACTCCTCCACCGACTCTCCCCCCAACTCACTCCCCCCATGACTCTCTATCCCCCCCGATTCTCCCCTCGACTTGCTCCCCCCCGACTCTCTCCCCTCCCCGACTCTCTCCCCCCGACTCTTTCCCCCCCGACTCTCTCCCCCCAACTCTCTCCTCCCCCCGACTCTCTCCCCACCGACTCCCCACCACACCCGACTCTCACATTCCGACTCTCCCCGCTGACTCTTCCACCCGACTCGCTCCCCGCAACTCTCTCCTCCCCCCGACTCTCCCCCCCGACTCTCTCCTCCCCCCGACTCTCCCCCCCGACTCTCTCCCCCCCGACTCTCTCCCCGCCGATTCTGCCCCCTGACTCTCTCCCCCCAACTCTCTCCCCCCGACTCTCTCCCCCCGACTCTCTCCCCCACCGACACTCTCCCCCCGATTCTCTCACCCCCCCGAATCTCTACCCCCCGACTCTCTCCCCACCAAACACTCTCCTCCCGACTCTCTCCCTCCCCGGACTCTCTTCCCCCAACTCTCCCCCCCCAACTCTCTCCCCCCCGACTCTCTCCACCCCCAACTCTCTCCCCCCCCCCGACTCTCTCCCCCCGACTCTCTCTTCCTGACTCTCTTCCCCACCCAACTCTCTCCCCCACGACTCTCTCCCCCTGACTTTCTCTCCAACCGACTCCTTCCCCCCCGACTGTCCCCCCTGACCGATGGGCAGCACTGAGGGAGCGCCGCACTGTCAGAGGGGCAGTACCGAGGGAGTGCTGCACTGTCAAAGTGGTAGTACTGAGGAAGTGCTACACTGTAGGAGGGACAGTACCGATGGAACGCCGTACTGTCGGAGGGGCAGTATTGAGGGAGCGCCACACTGTCGGGGGGGGGGGGGCAGTACTGAGGGAGCGCCGCACTGTCGGAGGGGCAGTACTGAGGGAGCAATGCACTGTCGGAGGGGCAGTACTGAGGGAGCAATGCACTGTCGGAGGGGCAGTGCTGAGGGAGTGCTGCACTGTCAGAGGGGCAGACTGAGGGAGTGCCGCACTGTCGGAAGGGCAGTACTGAGGGAGTGCCGCACTGTCGGAGGGGCAGCACTGAGGGAGTGCCGCACTGTTGGAGGGGCAGCACTGAGGGAGTGCTGCACTGTCAGAGGGGCAGCACTGAGGGAGTGCTGCACTGTCGGAAGGGCAGTACTGAGGGAGCGCCGCACTGTCGGAGGGGCAGTACTGAGGGAGCGCCGCACTGTCGGAGGGGCAGTGCTGAGGGAGCGCCGCACTGTCGGAGGGGCAGTACTGAGGGAGCGCTGCACTGTCGGAGGGGCGGTACGAAGGGAGCGCCGCACTGTCGGAGGGGCAGTACTGAGGGAGTGCTGCACTGTCGGAGGGGCGGTACTAAGGGAGTGCCGCACTGTCGGAGGGGCCATCTTTCGGATGAGACGTTAAACCCTGTCTGCTTTCTCAGGTTGACGTAAAAGATGCCATGGCACTATTTCAAAGAGCAGAGGAGTTATCTCCGGTGTCCTCGGTCCAACATTTCTCCGGTCTCTGGGAACAATCTCTGGGAACAAGTGTCTGGGTGCCGGGCTTGATATGTTCACTGGCAACAGGCAACACATGGAACTGAGGATAATAAAATGGTGCAATAACCCGTGGGTAGTCCTGTAACTGCCCAGTTGCGAGGCAGGATGGTCCTCAGTGCTGGCGGTGGGGCTCTGTGGAGGCCATGGATTGGACGTTGAGTTGCTCTTCAATCGGTTGCCGATGGTTGGATCACCAACGGCCGGTCCCAGCACCTGGAGATATTGAGGGCTAGATTTTCCGATCATTTCTCGCCGATTTCTCGGCGGTACAGCTGGCTTTCCGCCCGGCGACCGTTTCCACGTAAGTTTCGTCCTCGGTATCGCCCACACCTGAAGTCAGCCGCCGGGACCAGACCGCCCATGGGCAATGCCGGCAACAACCGCCAGGGCGTAAGTTTGGCCTCCAGATCGCCGAGAGACCCGCCCGGTAAAAGCTGCTTAAACAGGGCGGTAAGGGGGGAGGCCTGCAAAGCAAGGTCAGTTAAAGGTTCCTTAATTATTGTCTTTAATTTAAAATGGCGATTAGGGTTAAAACTGTCTTGGGAATGCTTTGTCAGGTTTTATTTTTTTTTATTGACATTTTTTTTAAGTTTCCCCCTCCCTAGGCCCAACCGTAGCCTGGGACTAAATTTTAGTGCTTACTGTCCATTTCGGGAATGACCGCCCATGTTACTAACTTTGCATTTACCCGCCGAGAGACCGTCATAAGTGTGCAACGCCCATTTTCTCGCCGGGCGATTAGTTTTAATTGCTTTAATCATAAAAATGGAAATTCTCGCCAGCTTTTCTCGCCGAACATTGGTGGTTCTTCTCAGCTGACAATCGGGCGTTGAGGGGCTTCAGTGAAAGTTTAGCCCTGAGTGTCTCGCAGACATCATGAATAAAATGCTGGTTTAGTCGGGAAACTATCCTATTGTTCTGGTGGCATGTGATGCTTATTTTGGCATCTTGTTCGTTTGATTAGACCAGCCCGTGTCAGTGCTGCCCTGAACTTGTCATGTATCTCACACGACTGAGCATAACTGCATGGCGGATGAAGTATAATGTGGATAAATGTGAGGTTATCCACTTTGGCGGTAAAAACAGAGAGACAGACTATTATCTGAATGGTGACAGATTAGGAAAAGGGGAGGTGCAACGAGACCTGGGTGTCATGGTACATCAGTCATTGAAGGTTGGCATGCAGGTACAGCAGGCGGTTAAGAAAGCAAATGGCATGTTGGCCTTCATAGCGAGGGGATTTGAGTACAGGGGCAGGGAGGTGTTGCTACAGTTGTACAGGGCCTTGGTGAGGCCACACCTGGAGTATTGTGTACAGTTTTGGTCTCCTAACTTGAGGAAGGACATTCTTGCTATTGAGGGAGTGCAGCGAAGGTTCACCAGACTGATTCCCGGGATGGCGGGACTGACATATCAAGAAAGACTGGATCAACTGGGCTTGTATTCACTGGAGTTCAGAAGAATGAGAGGGGATCTCATAGAAACGTTTAAAATTTTGACGGGTTTAGACAGGTTAGATGCAGGAAGAATGTTCCCAATGTTGGGGAAGTCCAGAACCAGGGGTCACAGTCTAAGGATAAGGGGGAAGCCATTTAGGACCGAGATGAGGAGAAACTTCTTCACCCAGAGAGTGGTGAACCTGTGGAATTCTCTACCACAGAAAGTTGTTGAGGCCAATTCACTAAATATATTCAAGAAGGAGTTAGAGGTAGTCCTTACTACGAGGGGGATCAAGGGGTATGGCGAGAAAGCAGGAATGGGGTACTGAAGTTGCATGTTCAGCCATGAACTCATTGAATGGCGGTGCAGGCTCGAAGGGCCGAATGGCCTACTCCTGCACCTATTTTCTATGTTTCTATGCATCTTACCATGCTGTACATGACTGTAACTAGAGATGACCTGTAACCACAAGCTTACTTTACCACCAGGGGTGCACTTGCAGGAGACACTGGATACCTGTCCCAGACAGGTATATAAGGACAGGTCTCAGGCAAGTGTGGCATTCGAGAGCTGTGTAATAAGGTGCAGGTCCTGAGTGACCTTGACTTCAGTATGTTCCTCGTGTGAATCTGTACTGCAGGGACAGGACTTTACAGTGGCGACGAGAATGGGATGATGTTCACGCCATGTCGTCAGAGGAACGGACCTCCTGCTCAACAGTTCTAAGTCGATTTGAACATCTCTTTCAGCCAGGTGTGGGCACCTTCAAAGGAGCTAAAGTCAAAATCTACATCACACAGGATGCTAGACCGGTCCATCACAAGGCCAGAGCTGTACCCTATGTGATGAGGGAAAAGATTGAACATGAACTGGACAGGCTTCTGCGGGAAGGCATTATCTCACCCGTGGAATTTAGTGACTGGGCAAGTCCCATCGTCCCAGTCATGAAGCCTGATGGATCCATAACAATCTGTGGGGTCTACAAATCTACCATAAACAGAGTCTCCCTACAGGACCAATACCCACTGCCCAGAGCGGAGGACTTATTTGCCACATTGGCTGGAGGAAAACTTTTCTCAAAACCAGATCTCACATCTGCGTATATGACGCAAGAATAGACCGTCGAGTCTAAGCTACTCATCACCATCAACACACATCGAGGCCTTTTCATGTACAATCGATGCCCATTCGGCATCAGGTCGGCAGCTGCCATATTCCAGCGCAACATGGAGAGTTCGCTCAAGTCCATCCCGGGGACGGTTGTATTTCACAATGACATACTTATCACGGGCAGGGACACCGACTCCCATCGTCGCAATTTGTCGGAAGTACTAAAGCGGTTGGATCGGGTAGGCCTAACAATTAAGAAATCCAAGTGCCTGTTTCTCGCGCCTGAGGTTCAATTTTTGGCCAGAAGGATTGCCGCTGATGGAATCCATCCAACAGAGTCCAAAACTGAAGCAATTCGCCTGGCACCCAGGCCCCGGAATGTCTCAGAACTGCACGCCTTTCTCGGGCTGCTCAATTACTTTGGGAACTTTATGCAGAACTTAAGCACGTTGCTGGAGCCTCTCCACGTGCTACTCAGAAAGGGGTGCGATTGGTTTTGGGGGGACGCCCAGGAACGCGCCTTCAATAAGGCACGCAACCTTCTGTGTTCCAATAGTGTTTTGGCTTTCTTTGATCCAGGTAAAAAGCTAGTTCTTAGATGTGATGCGTCAACGTATGGGGTCGGGTGCGTTTTACAACATGTCAATAGTGCGGGCAAATTACAACCCATAGCTTATGCCTTCAGGTCACTTTCGCGGGCAGAGCGCAGGTACGGAATGGTGGAGAAGGAGGCGCTCGCATGCGTGTACGGTGTCAAAAAGATGCACCAATACCTTTTCGGGGCCAAGTTCATGTTAGAAACCGACCACAGGCCCCTCACATCCCTACTATCTGAGTGTAAGGCAATAAACGCCAACGCCTCGGCGCGCATTCAACGGTGGGCACTCATGCTGGCCTCTTACGATTACACCATAAGGCACAGACCAGGCACAGACAACTGTGCCGACGCGCTTAGCAGGCTATCCCTGGCGACCACGGAAGGGTCTGACGAACAGGACTGTGAGATAGTCATGGCAATCAATGCCTTTGAGTCCACAGGTTCGCCCATGACGGCTCATGACGGCTCGCCAAATCAGAGCCTGGATGACCAGCGACCCCACGTTATCCCTAGTAAAAAGATGTGTCTTAACTGGTGACTGAGCAGAGGCTCCCGATGCCTGCCCCGAGGAGATCAAATCTTTCCATAGGCGCATATATGAGCTGTCACTACAAGCAGACTGCCTGATGTGGGCAACCGAGTAGTTATGCCTCTGCGAGGCAGAGCGGCATTTGTCCGGGAGCTCCACCGCGAGCACCCGGGCATCGTTCTCATGAAGGCCATAGCCAGATCCCACGTCTGGTGGCCTGGTATTGAATTCCAAGATTTTATGAGTGACCACGGCATAAATCATGTTAGGACGGCACTGTTCAAGCCGGCCTCCAACGGCCAGGCGGAGTGAGCAGTGCAGCTCATTAAACAAGGCATGCTCAAAATCCAAGGTCCCACGCTGCAGGGCCGCCTGTCGCGACTGCTGCTGGAATACAGATCTCGTCCGCATTCATTGACTGGAGTTCCCCTGCGCAACTATTGATGAAATGGACCTTAAAGACAAGGCTCTCATTAATCCTCCCAGACATGCACGAAATCGTTGAGGCAAACGCCATAAGCTAACCGAGTACCATGACCGAAATTCGAGGGGGAGGTGGAATGAGATAGGGGACAAAGTGTTTGTGCTAAACTATGGCAGGGGTCCCAAATTGCTTGCAGGGACAGTAACGGGCAAGGAAGGAAACAGGCTACTGGTAGTACAAATGGACAATGACCAAACCTGCCGGAGGCATGTAGACCAAGTCAAAAGCAGATTTACCAACAACACTGCGGAACCAGAGGCAGACTACAATGTGGAACTCGCACCACACCTGGTGGACAGACAGAGGGAACAACCTGAGGAAAGGGCAATCCCAACAGACAGCCCAGGCGAGACACCAACAATCATACTGAATGAAACGGACAGCCCAGGCGAGATACCAGCAATCACACCGAAAGAAAAACAGGCACCAAGGCAAACAACTGAACCACAACTAAGACGCTCCACGCGAGAGCGTAGACCATCTGAGAGACTGAACCTATAAAAAATTCTCTACCACAGAAAGTTGTTGAGGCCAATTCACTAAATATATTCAAAAAGGAGTTAGATGAAGTCCTTACTACGAGGAGGATCAAGGGGTATGGCAAGAAAGCAGGAATGGGGTACTGAAGTTGCATGTTCAGCCATGAACTCATTGAATGGCGGGTCAGGCTAGAAGGGCTGAATGGCCTACTCCTGCACCTATTTTCTATGTTTCTATGTTTCTATGTCTAAGACAATAAGACCTTGGGGGAGGGTGATGTCATGTATCTCACACTACTGTACATAACTGTATCTTACCATGCTATACATGACTGTAACTAAAGATGACCTGTAACCACTAGCTCACCTTACCACCAGGGGTGCACTTGCAGGAGACACTGGATACCTGTCCCAGACAGGTATATAAGGACAGGTCTCAGGCAAGTGTGGCATTCGAGAGCTGTGTAATAAAGATGCAGGTCCTGAGTGACCTTGACTTCAGTATGTGCCTCGTGTGAATTTGTACTGCAGGGACAGGACTTTACAGAACTGGTGACGATTACTGTTTGATAAATCTGGGCCACCCAGTGTTGTGCATATTGGTCCATCAAAAAAGGCCCATCTCCTGGAGACGGGGTATAGGCAGTGGGGCCATGCGATCACCGTGACTGGTTGGCTGACGTCCACTTTGGAACTGAGATGCCACAAAATTGAAGGGGATTTCATCTCCCGGGATAGATCCGAGACAGAGAGTCAGACAGACAGACAGGCAGAACCTGCACCAACATTCAATAAGAACATGGCTGATCTTCGACCTCAACTCCACTGTCCTGCACTATCCCCATATCCCTTGATTCCCTTAATATCCAAAAATCTATCGATCTCTGTCTTGAATATACTCAAAGACTGAGCCTCCACAGCCCTCTGGGGCAGGGAATTCCAAAGATTCACCACCCTCTGGGTGAAGAAATTCCTCCTCATCTCAGTCCTAAATGGCCGACCCCTTATTCTGAGACTGTGACCCCTGGTTCTAGACTCCCCAGTCCGGGGGAAACATCCTCCCTGCATCTACCCTGTCAAGCCCTGTAAGAATTGTGTATGTAACACTGAGATCACCTCTTAATCTTCTAAACTCTAGAGAATATCGGCCTAGTCTACTCAATCTCTCCTCATAGGACAATCCCCCCATCCCAGGAATCAGTCTGATGAACCTTCGTTGCACTCCCTCTATGGCAAGTATATCCTTCCTTAGGTAAGGAGACCCAAACTGTGCACAATACTCCAGGTGTGGTCTCACCAGGGCCCGATATAATTGCAGTAAGGCGTCTTTACTCTTATACTCAAATCCTCTTGTAATAAAGGCCAATACACCATTTGCTTTCGTAATTGCTTGCTGTACCTTTAAGTTAACTTTCAGTGATTGGTGTACAAGGACACCCAGGTCTCTCTGAACACCAACATTTCCCAATCTCTCACCATTTAAAAATACTCTGTTTTTCTATTTTCCTACCAAGTAGATAACTTCACATTTCTCCACATTATATTCCATTTGCCATGTTCTTGCCCACTCACTGAGCCTGTCTCTATCCCCTTGAAGCCTCTTTGCATCCTCCTCACAACTTACATTCCCATCTAGCTTTGTATCATCAGCAAACTTGGATATCTTGGGCAGACTTTCCACTTCACGGCGCCCATCTAAGGCCCACCTATCGCCCAAAATGGACCTCTATCGCCCATTTTGGGCAAAAAGTGGAAACTAGGCCCGAAACATCGCCGGAAAAATAAGTTACCCCAAGTTTCCACTTTGATCGCCGAGATGATTGCCCAAATGATCGCCCACACAAGGCCCATCCCAACTTTCGGCACCTAGCATGAACTTCGCTGAGCTGATGCAAGGCCCAAAAGAGTGCTCAAAAATAGTTGCTTTTTCAGGGCCTTCGAGTGGGAAATGGGCACTACGGACGCCATTTTTAGCTTCTGAGGAAGGGTGGAGAATTGTTCTGAGTTATTTAGAGAGTAAAATTGATGCAAATTGTACTCAGAAATTTGAGTCAGGGAATATAAATAGGTATTATCACCTTATTTATGCCAAATAGATCTCATATATTGGAATTATTTAGTAAATAGCTTTTACGTCGTGACATTTGTTTTATTAAGAAACAACATTTTTTTAAAGATCGAATGAACAACACCCTCCCTCCAAACCCCCACCCTCCGCACCAACCCACCCTTCCCTCAAAATCCCCAAAACGTTAGAAGAGGAAGAAATTGAACATTTTAAAGAACAAGTGGCCATTTAAGTAATGATAACAAGTGATCATTTCAGTCATGATAACAAGTGACGATTTCAGAAATAATGGAAAGTGAACATTTAACTATTGAATACAATTGACCAATTTAGTAACAATAACAAGAGAATAATAAAGTGATAATAACAAGTGAACATTTTAAAGCAAGTGAACTATTGAGAAGCACTCCCCCCTCCCGACCTGTGGCCACGTTTCCCTCCAGATCCTGTCCCACCCCGTGTTCGCACCCCACCCGCCCGTTTTTGGTCTACGCAGACCGACACCAAGACGTCGTGCAGAGTGGGACGTCAAGACTTCCTGCCGTGGTGGAGGTGACGGAGAGGAAGCGAAAGCCTGAGGCTCGACTTCCGAGTCCGGAGGAACTGTGCCCTCCGTACTCGCTTGCGTGCTCGGGGTGTCGCTGCGAGCAGACACGACACCTTGGGGTGCAGCGCCGTGTCCAGCCAGCAACGCAGGCCGTAGGGCATTGGTTGCGGCTGCCTGCTGCCGCATTGCCTCCAAGGTCTCCCTTGCAGTCTGTGACTGCTCAGAAGACCAGTCGGAGATGTTCTGGCAGAACTGGCTCCAGGATGCCGGAAACTGGCTCCAGTTCGCAGAGAACCCCGCGAACCCCTGGATAAGGTCGCGACCAATCGCGACCGTCTCCCTGCACAGGGAAATCAAGCTCTCTGTCTGGCCCTCCAAGGCAGGCCACTGCTCGACACGCTGACCGGACCTCCGTGGGGTCAGCGTTTGCAATGTGACGCGCCTTGGTGTCGCCACCTGCACACCGCTTGGTCCCGGTGCTTCTTCCATCTCAACCGAGATGGTCGCAGGTGGTTCACCCCCGCAAAAAAAAATCTCCTCTTCTTCTGTCCCCGTCTCCTCCTCTTCCTCCTCCTCCTGCTAAAGCACAGCAGCAGAAGTCTGCAGTGGCTCCTCTTCTTCTTCATCCTCCTGTGATGTTGGAGACGGTTCAGTGGTCGTGGACTCCACCAACTCGACGACCACTTGACCTTTAATTTGATAAACAACGTTTAACAATTCAAATCACTGCATTACAAGTTTTCTCAAACTCAAAACATTGCAATGCTTTCCATTACCCCATATGCACAAGTGATCACAAGGTTTAACATGACCTAATATTCCAAGATCTATAGTACATCACCATTATATATCAGATTATATTATAATTGCATAACATTACATTATAATTGCATAACATTACATGCGTAACTACAATATTTTCAGTATTTATAATGATTCACACATTGCACAATGCACATTTCTCATTACTCACATGTCTCAAGGGTTCGGCCACACTGCGGGATGTGACCGAATGGCTTTCTGGCCCCACCAAGGCCACCGCAAGCTCCTCGTAATCACTTAACCAGTGCATCATGGCAGACCCCGCCTCCCGTCCTGCGTTGCTCACGATTATTGATCGAGATCTTCTTCTGTAAATGATACGATAACATTGCATGGCATAAGCAAATGGATCAGGCAATTTAAGACATTGAAGATATTTAAGACTGACAGATTTAATTGTTTTATTACAAATTAGCATTACGTTGCATATTTCGCACGACAACATTTAACTTTATGCTGGGTTGCTTAAATTTATTCATCATTTAGTTATGTTTAAATGTAACCAAATAACATTGCAGATTCTAGTTACTATTTAGATCATTAAATAATACATAAATATAAATTTCAACTTACTCTCGCAGCTGCCAGTAGGTTGTTCCACCGTTTGCGGCACTGGTCCGGTGTGCGCGTTTCATTAGAGGCCGACGTGACCACATCGGCAATGTCAGACCAAATCCTCCGATATGCACGGGGTGGAGGTTTCCCATGCCCATCCTGTGTCAGCTCCTCCCACCTGGTGCTGACAGCATTCACGAGGGCCTCATTGGCTTGGCCCTTCGCCTCTCAACTGGTCCGCCATGTCGATTAATATCAGATAAATCAGACCACAAAATAACTTCTCCTCTCTCTCTCTCTCTCTCTCTCCCCGACCCTCACGGAGCTTCTGAGCATGTGTGCTGAACCCTGACCTCCCAAAACACGGAAAGGAGCATCAACCTGAAAAAAAAAATCAAGCTACACATGCGTAGTATAGCGTTGCTAGGGAAGCTTTTTTTTCATTCAATTCCGTTTTCTTTGGGCGATCGTGAGATGGGTGAGAAATCACACCGCCCGTTTGGCATCACCGGGGTAAGGCCGAGTGGAAATTCGCCAAAAAAAATGGGTCTTATGCCGGCGATCAGCACGCCGTAGATCGCTGCAAAAAGGTCCAATTTTTTGGGCATTAGCCACCAAGTGGAAAGTCTAGCCCATTACATTTGGTCCCCTCATCCAAATCATTGATATAGATTGTGAATAGCTGGGGTCCCAGCACTGATCCTTGCTGTACCCCACTAGTTACAGCCCGCCAACCCCAAAATGACCCGTTTATTCCTACTCTCTGCTTTCTGACCGTTAACCATGCTAGCATATTATCTGCAATCCCATGAGAGACGGAGAGAGAGAAAAACACACAGACAGAGAACAGAGAGACAGAAAGAGAGAGACAGAATGAGAGAGATAGAGAGAGAGAGTCAGAAAGACCAAGACAGAGAGAGAGAGAGACAGTGACACAGAACATGGAGACAGACAGAGAGAGGGAGAGAGAGAGAGGGAGAGAGAGAGAGGGAGAGAGAGACAGAAATAGAGAGAAAGAGACAGAGGGACAGAGAACAAAGAGAGAGAGACGGAAAGAGAGACGGAGACAGAGATGGAGCGAGAGAGAGAGAAAAAGGCCCAAAGCCAAAGCAAGGCAGGGGCCATGGAGGGCTCCAAGTCTGGCCCATGGTCTAAACAATTGGCAAGGGCTTTGAACAATGAGAATCCCAGGCACTGACAGTGTTGTACACAGCCGATTCGCAGAGAGAGTTGGTGTGTGCCCACATTGTCCATGTGTTGGTCAAGACCCCAGTCCTGCTACAGACAGGGCATGGTGGGATCAGTGGGAATCACAAAATGGCCCCTGGATGATGCACAGGGAGCTCAGGGTGACTGTGCTGTTTGAATCTATGTGCTCAGTGCAGCTCTCTCCCATTGTACTATCAGGGGGAGTATCACACTATTATGGCTCCATCATCCAGCAATGATTCTGGTGATATTGATTATCCAGCAATGACTCTGGGCTTACTGATCGTCCAGCAATGATTCAGGGGTTATTGATTATCCAGCAATGATTCTGGGGTTATTGATTATCCAGCAATGATTCTGGGGTTATTGATTATCCAGCAATGATTCTGGGGTTATTGATTATCCAGCAATGACTCTGGGGTTATTGATTATCCAGCAATGATTCTGGGTTATTGATTATCCAGCAATGATTCTGGGGTTATTGATTATCCAGCAATGATTCTGGGGTTATTGATTATCCAGCAATGATTCTGGGGTTATTGATTATCCAGCAATGACTCTGGGGTTATTGATTATCCAGCAATGATTCTGGGTTATTGATTATCCAGCAATGACTCTGGGGTTATTGATTATCCAGCAATGATTCTGGGTTATTGATTATCCAGCAATGATTCTGGGGTTATTGATTATCCAGCAATGATTCTGGGGTTATTGATTATCCAGCAATGATTCTGGGTTATTGATTATCCAGCAATGATTCTGGGTTATTGATTATCCAGCAATGATTCTGGGTAATTGATTATCCAGCAATGATTCTGGGGTTATTGATTATTCAGCAATGATTCTGGAGTTATTGATTATCCAGCAATGACTCTGGGGTTATTGATGATCCAGCAATGACTCTGGGTTATTGATTATCCAGCAATGACTCTGGGGTTATTGATTATCCAGAAATGATGCTGGGGATATTGATTATCCAGCAATGACTTTGGGTTATTGATTATCCAGCAATGACTCTGGGTTATTGATAATCCAGCAATGATGCTGGGGTTATTGATTATCCAGCAATGACTCTGGGTTATTGATTATCCAGCAATGATTCTGGGGTTATTGATTATCCAGCAATGACTCTGTGGTTATTGATTATCCAGCAATGACTCTGGGGTTATTGATCACCCAGCAATGACTTTGGGTTATTGATTATCCAGCAATGACTCTGGGTCATTGATTATTCAGCAATGACTCTGAGGTTCTTGATTATCCAGCAATGACTCTGGGTTATTGGTTATTCAGCAATGACTCTAGGTTATTGATTATCCAGCAATGACTCTGGGTTATTGATTATCCAGCAATGCCTCTGGGGTTATTGATTATCCAGCAATGATTCTGGTGTAATCAATTATCCAGCAATAACTCTGTGTTATTGCTTATACAGCAATGACTCTGGGGTTATTGATTATCCAGCAATGACTCTGCTGTTATTGTTTATCCAGCAATGATTGTGGGATTATTGATGATCCAGCAATGACATAGAACGAGAAAATAGGTGCAGGAGTAGGCCATTCGGCCCTTCTAGCCTGCACCGCCATTCAATGAGTTCATGGCTGAACATGCAACTTCAGTACCCCATTCTTGCTTTCTCGCCATACCTCTTGATTCCCCTAGTAGTAAGGACTTCATCTAAATCCTTCTAGAATATATTTAATGAATTGGCCTCAACAACTTTCTGTGGCAGAGAATTCCACAGGTTCACCACTCTCTGGGTGAAGAAGTTTCTCCTCATCTCGGTCCTAAATGGCTTACCCCTTATCCTTAGACTGTGACCCATGGTTCTGGACTTCCCCAACATTGGGAACATTCTTCCTGCATCTAACCTGTCTAAACCTGTCAGAACTTTAAATGTTTCTCTGAGGTCCCCTCTCATTCTTCTGAACTCCAGTGAATACAAGCCCAGTTGATCCAGTCTTTCTTGATAGGTCAGTCCCGCCATCCCAGGAATCAGTCTGGTGAACCTTCGCTGTACTCCCTGAATAGCAAGAATGTCCTTCCTCAAGTTAGGAGACCAAAACTGTACACAAAACTCCAGGTGTGGCCTCACCAAGGCCCTGTACAACTGTAGCAACACCTCCCTGCCCCTGTACTCAAATACCCTCGCTATGAAGGCCAACATGCCATTTGCTTTCTTAACCGCTTGCTGTATCTGCATGCCAACCTTCAATGACTGATGTACCATGACACCCAGGTCTCGTTGCACCTCCCCTTTTCCTAATCTGTCACCATTCAGATAATAGTCTGTCTCTCTGTTTTTACCACCGAAGTGGATAACCTCACATTTATCCACATTATACTTCATCTGCCATGCATTTGCCCACTCACCTAACCTATCCAAGTCACTCTGCAGCCTCATAGCATCCTCCTGGTAGCTCACACTGCCACCCAACTTAGTGTCATCCGCAAATTTGGAGATACTACATTTAATCCCCTCGTCTAAATCATTAAATACAGTGTAAACAGCTGGGGCCCCAGCACAGAACCTTGCGGTACCCCACTAGTCACTGCCTGCCATTCTGAAAAGTACGCATTTACTCCGACTCTTTGCTTCCTGTCTGACAACAAGTTCTCAATCCATGTCAGCACACTACCCCCAATCCCATGTGCTTTAACTTTGCACATTAATCTCTTGTGTGGGACCTTGTCGTAAGCCTTCTGAAAGTCCAAATTTACCACATCAACTGGTTCCCCCTTGTCCACTTTACTGGAAACATCCTCAAAAAATTCCAGAAGATTGGTCAAGCATGATTTCCCTTTCACAAATCCATGCTGACTTGGACCTATCATATCACCTCTTTACAAATGAGCTGCTATGACATCCTTAATAATTGATTCCATCATTTTACCCACGACTGAGGTCAGGCTGACCGGTCTATAATTCCCTGTTTTCTCTCTCCCTCCTTTTTTAAAAAGTGGGGTTACATTGGCTACCCTCCACTTGATAGGAACTGATCCAGAGTCAATGGAATGTTGGAAAATGCATCCGCGATTTCCAAGGCCACCTCCTTAAGTACTCTGGGATGCAGTCCATCAGGCCCTGGGGATTTATCGGCCTTCAATCCCATCAATTTCCCAACACAATTTCCCGACAAATAAAGATTTCCCTCAGTTCCTCCTCCTTACGAGACCCTCTGACCCCTTTTATATCCGGAAGGTTGTAAGTGTCCTCCTTGGTGAATACCGAACCAAAGTACTTGTTCAATTGGTCCGCCATTTCTTTGTTCCCCGTTATGACTTTCCCTGATTCTGACTGCAGGGGACCTACATTTGTCTTTATTAACCTTTTTCTCTTTACATACCTATAGAAACCTTTGCAATCCGCCTTAATGTTCCCTGCAAGCTTCTTCTCGTACTCTATTTTCCCTGCCCTAATCAAACCCTTTGTCCTCCTCTGCTGAGTTCTAAATTTCTCCCAGTCCCCGGGTTCGCTGCTATTTCTGGCCAATTTGTATGCCACTTCCTTGGCTTTAATACTATCCCTGATTTCCCTAGATAGCCACGGTTGAGCCACCTTCCCTTTTTTATTTTTACGCCAGACAGGAATGTACAATTGTTGTAGTTCATCCATGCGGTCTCTAAATGTCTGCCATTGCCCATCCACAGTCAACTCCTTAAGTATCATTCGCCAATCTATCCTAGCCAATTCATGCCTCATACCTTCAAAGTTACCCTTCTTTAAGTTCTGGACCATGGTCTCTGAATTAACTGTTTCATTCTCCAACCTAATGCAGAATTCCACCATATTATGGTCACTCTTCCCCAAGTGGCCTCGCACAATGAGATTGCTAATTAATCCTCTCTCATTACATAACACTCAGTCTAAGATGGCCTCCCCCCTAATTGGTTCCTCGACATATTGGTCTAGAAAACCATCCCATATGCGCTCCAGGAAATCCTCCTCCACCGTATTGCTTCCAGTTTGGTTAGCCCAATCTATGTGCATATTAAAGTCACCCATTATAACTGCTGCACCTTTATTGCATGCACCCCTAATTTCCTGTTTGATGCCCTCCCCAACATCACTACTACTGTTTGGAGTTCTGTGCACAACTCCCACTAACGATTTTTGCCCTTTGGTGTTCTGCAGCTCTACCCATATAGATTCCACATCATCCAAGCTAATGTCCTTCCTAACTATTGCATTAATCTCCTCTTTAACCAGCAATGCTACCCCACCTCCTTTTCCTTTTATTCTATCCTTTCTGAATGTTGAATACCCCTGGATGTTGAGTTCCCAGCCCTGATCATCCTGGAGCCACGTCTCTGTAATCCCAATCACATCATATTTTTTAACATCTATTTGCACAGTTAATTCATCCAACTTATTACGGATACTCCTTGCATTAAGACACAAAGCCTTCAGGCTTGTTTTTTTAACACCCTATGTCCTTTTAGAATGTTGCTGTACAGTGGCCCTTTTTGTTCTTTGCCTTGTGTTTCTCTGCCCTACACTTTTCCACATCTCCTTTCTGTCTTTTGCTTTTGTCTCCTTTTTGTTTCTCTCTGTCTCCCTGCATTGGTTCCCGTCCCCCTGCCATATTAGTTTAACTCCTCCCCAACAGCACTAGCAAACACTCCCCTCTGTGGTTATTGATTATCCAGCAATGACTCTGGAGTTATTGATTACACAGCAATGACTCTGAGGTTATTGATTATCCAGCAATAACTCTGCGTTATTGATTATCCAGCAATGTCTCTGGGGTTATCGATTATCCAGCAATGACTCTAGGGTTATTGATTTTCCAGCAATGATTCTGGGTTATTCCTTATTCAGCAATGACATTTTTAGTTATTGTGTATACAACAATGACACTAGGGTTTCTGATTATCCAGCAATGACTCTGGGTGATTGAATATCCAGCAATGACTCTGGAGATATTGATTACACAGCAATGACTCTGAGGTTATTGATAATCCAACAATGACTCTGGGTTACTGATTATCCAGCTATGACTCTGGGGTTATCGATCATCCAACAATGACTCTGAGGTTATTGATTATCCAACAATGATTCTGGGGTAACTGATTATCCAGCAATGACTTTGTAGTTAATGATCATCCAGCAATGATTCTGGTGTTATTGATTTTCCAACAATGATTCTGGGTTATTGATTCACCAGCAATGACTCTGGGATTATTGATTGTCCAGCAAAGACACTGGTGTATTGATTATCCAGCAAGGACTCTGGGGTTACTGCTAATCCAGCAATGACTCTGGGTTATCGATTATCCAGCAATGACACTGTGGTTATTGATTATCCAGCAAAGAATCTGGGGTTATTGATTCTACAACAATCAATCTGGGTTATGGATTATACAGCAATGACTCTGGGGTTATTGATTTTCCAGCAATGACTCTGGGGTTATTGATTATCCAGCAATGACTCTGAGGGTTTTGATTATCCATCATTGACTCTGGGGTTATTGATTATCCTACAATGACTCTGGGCTTATTGATTTTCCAGCAATGACACTGGGTTATTGATTTTCCAGCAATGACTCTGGGTTATTGATTATCCAACAATGACTTTGGGGTTATTGATTATCCAGCAATGATTCTGCATTATTGATTATCCAGCAATGACTCTGGATAACTGATTATCCAGCAATGACTCTGTAGTTAATGATCATCCAGCAATGATTCTGGTGTTATTGATTTTCCAACAATGATTCTGCGGTTATTGATTATCCATCAATGATTCTGGCTTATTGATTAACCAGCAATGACTCTGGAATTATTGATTGTGCAGCAAAGACACTGGTGTTACTGATTATCCAGCAATTACTCTGCGGTTACTGCTAATCCAGCAATTACTCTATGTTATCAATTATCCAGCAATGACACTGTGGTTATTGATTATCCAGCAAAGAATCTGGGGTTATTGATTATACAACAATCAATCTGGGTTATTCATTATCCAGCAATGACTCTGGGGTTATTGATGATCCAGCAATGACTCTGGGGTTATTGATTATCCAGCAATGATTCTGGGGTTATTGATGATCCAGAAATGATTCTGGATTATTGATGATCCAGCAATGACTCTGGGGTTATTGATTATCCAGCAATGATTCTGCAGGTATTGATTATCCATCAATGACTCTGGGGGTATTGATTGTCCAGCAATGATTCTGGGCTTATTGATTATCCAGCAATAACTCTGGGGTTATTGATCTCCAGCAATGATTCTGGGGTTATTCCTTATCCAGCAATGGCTATGATTTAGTGATGATACAGCAATGACTCTGGGGATATTGATTGTCCAGCAATGATTCTGGGCATATTGATTATCCAGTAAACATTCTGGGAATATTGATTATCCAGCAATGACTCGAGGGATATTGATTATCCAGCAATGACTCTGGGGTTATTGATTATCCAGTAATGACTCTGGGTTATTGATTATCCAGCAATGACTCTGGGGTTATTGATTATGCAGCAATGACTCTGGGCTTATTGATTATCCGGCAATGACACTGGGGTTATTGATTATCCTACAATGACTCTGTGTTGTTGATTATCCAGCAATGACTCTGGGTTATTGATGATCTATCAATAACTCTGGGTTTATTGATTATCCAGCAATGATTCTGGGGTTATTGATTATACAGCAATGACTCTCGGGATATTGATTCGCCAGCAATGACTCTGGGGATATTGATGATACAGCAATGACTCTCGGGATATTGATTAGCCAGCAATGACTCTGGGGATATTGATTATCCAGTAATGAATCTGGGGTTATTGATTATCCAGCACTGACTTTGTGTTTATTGATTATCCAACAATGATTCTGGGGTTATTGATTATCCAGCAATGACTCTGGAATTATTTATTAACCAGCAATGATTCTGGGTTATTGATTATCCAGCAATGACTTTGGAGTTATTGCTTATATAGCAATGACACTGGGGTTATTGATTATCCAGCAATGACATAGAAACATAGAAAATAGCTGCAGGAGTAGGCCATTCGGCCCTTCTAGCCTGCACCGCCATTCAATGAGTTCATGGCTGAACATGCAACTTCAGTACCCCATTCTTGCTTTCTCGCCATACCCCTTGATCCCCTAGTAGTAAGGACTTCATCTAACTCTTTTATGAATATATTTAGTGAATTGGCCTCAACAACTTTCTGTGGTAGAGAATTCCACAGGTTCACCACTCTCTGGGTGAAGAAGTTTCTCCTCATCTCGGTCCTAAATGGCTTACCCCTTATCCTTAGACTGTGACCCCTGGTTCTGGACTTCCCCAACATTGGAAACATTCTTCCTGCATCTAACCTGTCTAAACCCGTCAGAATTTTAAACGTTTCTATGAGGTCCCCTCTCATTCTTCTGAACTCCAGTGAATACAAGCCCAGTTGATCCAATCTTTCTTGATAGGTCAGTCCCGCCATTCCGGGAATCAGTCTGGTGAACCTTCACTGCACTCCCTCAATTGCAAGAATGTCCTTCCTCAAGTTAGGAGTCCAAAACTGTACACAATACTCCAGGTGTGGCCTCACCAAGGCCCTGTACAACTGTAGCAACACCTCCCTGCCCCTGTACTCAAATCCCACTCGCTATGAAGGCCAACATGCCATTTGCTTTCTTAACCGCCTGCTGTACCTGCATGCCAACCTTCAATGACTGATGTACCATGACACCCAGGTCTCGTTGCACCTCCCCTTTTCCTATTCTGTCACCATTCAGATAATAATCTGTCTCTCTGTTTTTACCACCAAAGTGGATAACCTCACATTTATCCACATTATACTTCATCTGCCATGCATTTGCTCACTCACCTAACCTATCCAAGTCACTCTGCAGCCTCATAGCATCCTCCTCGCAGCTCACACTGCCACCCAACTTAGTGTCATCCGCAAATTTGGAGATACTACATTTAATCCCCTCGTCTAAATCATTAATGTACAGTGTAAACAGCTGGGGCCCCAGCACAGAACTTTGCGGTACCCCACTAGTCACTGCTTGCCATTCTGAAAAGTATCCATTTACTCCGACTCTTTGCTTCCTGTCTGACAACCAGTTCTCAATCCATGTCAGCACACTACCCCCAATCCCATGTGCTTTAACTTTGCACATTAATCTCTTGTGTGGGACCTTGTCGAAAGCCTTCTGAAAGTCCAAATATACCACATCAACTGGTTCCCCCTTGTCCACTCTACTAGAAACATCCTCAAAAAATTCCAGAAGATTTGTCAAGCATGATTTCCCTTTCACAAATCCATGCTGACTTGGACCGATCATCTCACCTCTTTCCAAATGCGCTGCTATGACATCCTTAATAATTGATTCCATCATTTTACCCACTACTGAGGTCAGGCTGACCGGTCTATAATTCCCTGTTTTCTCTCTCCCTCCTTTTTTAAAAAGTGGGGTTACATTGGCTACCCTCCACTCGATAGGAACTGATCCAGAGTCAATGGAATGTTGGAAAATGACTGTCAATGCATCCGCTATTTCCAAGGCCACCTCCTTAAGTACTCTGGGATTCAGTACATCAGGCCCTGGGGATTTATCGGCCTTCAATCCCATCAATTTTCCCAACACAATTTCCCGACTAATAAGGATTTCCAACAGTTCCTCCTCCTTACTAGACCCTCTGATCCCTTTTATATCGGAAGGTTGTTTGTGTCCTCCTTAGTGAATACCGAAACAAAGTACTTGTTCAATTGGTCTGCCATTTCTTTGTTCCCTGTTATGACTTCCCCTGATTCTGACTGCAGGGGACCTACGTTTGTCTTTACTAACCTTTTTCTATTTACATATCTATAGAAACTTTTGCAATCCGTCTTAATGTTCCCTGCAAGCTTCTTCTCGTACTCCATTTTCCCTGCCCTAATCAAACCCTTTGTCATCCTCTGCTGAGTTCTAAATTTCTCCCAGTCCCCGGGTTCGCTGCTATTTCTGGCCAATTTGTATGCCACTTCCTTGGCTTTAATACTATCCCTGATTTCCCTTGATAGCCACGGTTGAGCCACCTTCCCTTTTTTATTTTTACGTCAGACAGGGATGTACAATTGTTGTAGTTCATCCATGCGATCTCTAAATGTCTGCCATTGCCCATCCACAGTCAACCCCTTAAGTATTATTCACCAATCTATCCTAGCCAATTCATGCCTCATACCTTCAAAATTACCCTTCTTTAAGTTCTGGACCATGGTCTCTGAATTAACTGTTTCATTCTCCATCCTAATGCAGAATTCCACCATATTATGGTCACTCTTCCCCAAGGGGCCTCGCACAACGAGATTGCTAATTAATCCTCTCTCATTACACAACATCCAGTCTAAGATGGCCTCCCCCCTAGTTGGTTCCTCGACATATTGGTCTAGAAAACCATCCCTTATGCACTCCAGGAAATCCTCCTCCACCGTATTGCTTCCAGTTTGTTTAGCCCAATCTCTGTGCATATTAAAGTCACCCATTATAACTGCTGCACCTTTATTGCATGCACCCCTAATTTCCTGTTTGATGCCCTCCCCAACATCACTACTACTGTTTGGAGGTCTGTACACAAGTCCCACTAACGTTTTTTGCCCTTTGGTGTTCTGCAGCTCTACCCATATAGATTCCACAGCCTCCAAGCTAATGTCCTTCCTAACTATTGCATTAATCTCCTCTTTAACCAGCAATGCTACCCCACCTCCTTTTCCTTTTATTCTATCCTTCCTGAATGTTGAATACCCCTGGATGTTGAGTTCCCAGCCCTGATCATCCTGGAGCCACGTCTCTGTAATCCCAATCACATCATATTTGTTAACATCTATTTGCACAGTTAATTCATTCAATTTATTACGGATACTCCTTGCATTAAGACACAAAGCCTTCAGGCTTGTTTTTTTAACACCCTATGTCCTTTTAAAATGTTGCTGTACAGTGGCCCTTTTTGTTCTTTGCCTTGTGTTTCTCTGCCCTCCACTTTTCCACATCTCCTTTCTGTCTTTTGATTTAGTCTCCTTTTTGTTTCCCTTTGTTTCCCTGCATTGGTTCCCGTCCCCCTGCCATATTAGTTTAACTCCTCCCCAACAGCACTAGCAAACACTCCCCTCTGTGGTTATTGATTATCCAGCAATGACTCAGGGGTTATTGATTACACAGCAATGACTCTGAGGTTATTAATTATCCAGCAATAACTCTGCGCTATTGATTATCCAGCAATGACTCTGGGGTGATCGATTATCCAGCAATGATTCTGGGTTATTGCTTATCCAGCAATGACATTTTTAGTTATTGTGTATACAGCAATGACTCTAGGGTTTCTGATTATCCAGCAATGAATCTGGGTGATTGAATATCCAGCAATGACTCTGGGGATATCGATTATCCAGCAATGACTCATGGGGCTGTCGATTTTCTAGCAATGACTCTGGGTTATTGATTGTCCAGCAAAGACAATGGTGTACTGATTATCCAGCAATGAATCTGGGGTTACTGCTAATCCAGCAATGACTCTGGATTATCGATTATCTAGCAATGACACTGTGGTTATTGATTATCCAGCAAACAATACTGAGGTTGTTGATTATACAACAAACAATCTGGGTTATGGATTCTCCAGCAATGACTCTGGGGTTATTGATTATCCAGCAATGACTCTGGGGTTATTGATTATTCAGCAATGACTCTGGGGTATTGATTATCCATCAATGACTCTGGGGTTATTGATTATCCAGCAATGATTCTGGGTTATTGATTATCCAGCAAGGATTCTGGAGTTATTGATTATCCAGCAATGATTGTGGGCTTATTGATTCTCCAGCAATGCCTCTGGGTTATTGATTATCCAGCAGTGACTTTGTGTTTATTGATAATCCAGCAATGATTCTGGGTTATTGATTATCCAGCATTGACTTTGTGTTTATTGATAATCCAGCAATGATTCTGGGATTATTGATTATCCAGCAATGACTCTGGGGTTATTGATTAACCAGCAATGACTCTGGGTTATTGATTATCCAGCAATGACTCTGGGGTTATTGATTCACCAGCAATGACTCTGGGTTATTGATTAACCAGCAATGACACTGTGGTTATTGATTATCCAGAAAGAATCTGCGGTTATTGATTATACAACAATCAATCTGGGTTATGGATTATCCAGCAATGACTCTGGGGTTATTGATTAACCAGCAATGATGCTGGGTTATTGATTATCCAGCAATGACTCTGGGTTATTCATTATCCAGCAATGATTCTGGGTTATTGATTATCCAGCAATGACTCTGTGCTTATTGATTACACAGCAAGGACTCTGAGGTTATTGATTATCCAATAATGACTCTGGGTTACTGATTATCCAGCAATGACTCTGGGGTTATCGATCATCCAGAAATGACTTTGGGGTTATTCATTATACAACAATGACACTGGGGCTATTGACAATCCAGCAATGATTCTGGGGTTATTGATTATCCAGCAATGACTCTGCTGTTATTGATTATGCAGCAATGATTGTGGTGTTATTGATTATCCAGCAATGATTGTGGTGTTATTGATTATCCAGCAATGACTCTGGGTTCTTAATTATCCAGCAATGATTCTGGGTTATTGATTATCCAGCAATGACTCTGGGGTTACTGCTAATCCAGCAATGACTCTGGGTTGTCGAATATCTAGCAATGACTCTGGGGTTATTGATTATCCAGCAATGACTCTGGGGTTATTGATTATCCAGCAATGACTCTGCGGTTATTGATTATCCAGCAATGACCTTGTGTTTATTGATTATCCAGCAATGATTCTGAGGTTATTGACTAGCCAGCAATGACTCTGGGGTTATTGATTATGCAGCAATGATGCTGGGTTATTGATTATCCAGCAATGACTCTGAGGTCATTGATTATCCAGCAATGACTCTGCTGTTATTGATTATGCAGCAATGATTGTGGGGTTATTGATTATCCAGCAATGACTCTGGGTTATTCATTATCCAGCAATGATTCTGGGTTATTGATTATCCAGCAATGACTTTGGGTTTATTGATTATCCAGCAATGATTCTGCTTTGTTGATTATCCAGCAATGACTCTGGGGTAACTGATTATCCAGCAATGACTCTGTTGGAAAATCAATAACACCAGAATCATTGCTGGATGATCATTAACGACAATGATTCTGCGGTTATTGATTCACCAGCAATGACTCTGGGATTATTGATTGTCCAGCAAAGACAATGGTGTACTGATTATCCTGCAATGAATCTGGGGTTACTGCTAATCCAGCAATGACTCTGGATTATCGATTATCTAGCAATGACACTGTGGTTATTGATTATCCAGCAAACAATACTGAGGTTGTTGATTATACAACAAACAATCTGGGTTATGGATTCTCCAGCAATGACTCTGGGGTTATTGATTATCCATCAATGACTCTGGGGTTATTGATTATCCAGCAATGATTCTGGATTATTGATTATCCAGCAAGGATTCTGGAGTTATTGATTATCCAGCAATGATTGTGGGCTTATTGATTCTCCAGCAATGCCTCTGGGTTATTGATTATCCAGCAGTGACTTTGTGTTTATTGATAATCCAGCAATGATTCTGGGTTATTGATTATCCAGCATTGACTTTGTGTTTATTGATAATCCAGCAATGATTCTGGGATTATTGATTATCCAGCAATGACTCTGGGGTTATTGATTAACCAGCAATGACTCTGGGTTATTGATTATCCAGCAATGACTCTGGGGTTATTGATTCACCAGCAATGACTCTGGGTTATTGATTATCCAGCAATGACACTGTGGTTATTGATTATCCAGAAAGAATCTGCGGTTATTGATTATACAACAATCAATCTGGGTTATGGATTATCCAACAATGACTCTGGGGTTATTGATTAACCAGCAATGATGCTGGGTTATTGATTATCCAGCAATGACTCTGGGTTATTCATTATCCAGCAATGATTCTGGGTTATTGATTATCCAGCAATGACTCTGTGCTTATTGATTACACAGCAAGGACTCTGAGGTTATTGATTATCCAATAATGACTCTGGGTTACTGATTATCCAGCAATGACTCTGGGGTTATCGATCATCCAGAAATGACTCTGGGGTTATTCATTATACAACAATGACACTGGGGCTATTGACAATCCAGCAATGATTCTGGGGTTATTGATTATCCAGCAATGACTCTGCTGTTATTGATTATGCAGCAATGATTGTGGTGTTATTGATTATCCAGCAATGATTGTGGTGTTATTGATTATCCAGCAATGACCCTGGGTTCTTAATTATCCAGCAATGATTCTGGGTTATTGATTATCCAGCAATGACTCTGGGGTTACTGCTAATCCAGCAATGACTCTGGGTTGTCGAATATCTAGCAATGACTCTGGGGTTATTGATTATCCAGCAATGACTCTGGGGTTATTGATTATCCAGCAATGACTCTGCGGTTATTGATTATCCAGCAATGACTCTGGGTTATTGATTATCCAGCATTGACCTTGTGTTTATTGATTATCCAGCAATGATTCTGAGGTTATTGACTAGCCAGCAATGACTCTGGGGTTATTGATTATGCAGCAATGATGCTGGGTTATTGATTATCCAGCAATGACTCTGAGGTCATTGATTATCCAGCAATGACTCTGCTGTTATTGATTATGCAGCAATGATTGTGGGGTTATTGATTATCCAGCAATGACTCTGGGGTTATTGATAATTCAGCAATGACTCTGGGGTATTGATTATCCATCAATGACTCTGGGGTTATTGATTATCCAGCAATGATTCTGGATTATTGATTATCCAGCAAGGATTCTGGAGTTATTGATTATCCAGCAATGATTGTGGGCTTATTGATTCTCCAGCAATGCCACTGGGTTATTGATTATCCAGCAGTGACTTTGTGTTTATTGATAATCCAGCAATGATTCTGGGTTATTGATTATCCAGCATTGACTTTGTGTTTATTGATAATCCAGCAATGATTCTGGGATTATTGATTATCCAGCAATGACTCTGGGGTTATTGATTAACCAGCAATGACTCTGGGTTATTGATTATCCAGCAATGACTCTGGGGTTATTGATTCACCAGCAATGACTCTGGGTTATTGATTAACCAGCAATGACACTGTGGTTATTGATTATCCAGAAAGAATCTGCGGTTATTGATTATACAACAATCAATCTGGGTTATGGATTATCCAGCAATGACTCTGGGGTTATTGATTAACCAGCAATGATGCTGGGTTATTGATTATCCAGCAATGACTCTGGGTTATTCATTATCCAGCAATGATTCTGGGTTATTGATTATCCAGCAATGACTCTGTGCTTATTGATTACACAGCAAGGACTCTGAGGTTATTGATTATCCAATAATGACTCTGGGTTACTGATTATCCAGCAATGACTCTGGGGTTATCGATCATCCAGAAATGACTCTGGGGTTATTCATTATACAACAATGACACTGGGGCTATTGACAATCCAGCAATGATTCTGGGGTTATTGATTATCCAGCAATGACTCTGCTGTTATTGATTATGCAGCAATGATTGTGGTGTTATTGATTATCCAGCAATGATTGTGGTGTTATTGATTATCCAGCAATGACCCTGGGTTCTTAATTATCCAGCAATGATTCTGGGTTATTGATTATCCAGCAATGACTCTGGGGTTACTGCTAATCCAGCAATGACTCTGGGTTGTCGAATATCTAGCAATGACTCTGGGGTTATTGATTATCCAGCAATGACTCTGGGGTTATTGATTATCCAGCAATGACTCTGCGGTTATTGATTATCCAGCAATGACTCTGGGTTATTGATTATCCAGCATTGACCTTGTGTTTATTGATTATCCAGCAATGATTCTGAGGTTATTTACTAGCCAGCAATGACTCTGGGGTTATTGATTATGCAGCAATGATGCTGGGTTATTGATTATCCAGCAATGACTCTGAGGTCATTGATTATCCAGCAATGACTCTGCTGTTATTGATTATGCAGCAATGATTGTGGGGTTATTGATTATCCAGCAATGACTCTGGGTTATTCATTATCCAGCAATGATTCTGGGTTATTGATTATCCAGCAATGACTTTGGGTTTATTGATTATCCAGCAATGATTCTGCTTTGTTGATTATCCAGCAATGACTCTGGGGTAACTGATTATCCAGCAATGACTCTGTTGGAAAATCAATAACACCAGAATCATTGCTGGATGATCATTAACGACAATGATTCTGCGGTTATTGATTCACCAGCAATGACTCTGGGATTATTGATTGTCCAGCAAAGACAATGGTGTACTGATTATCCTGCAATGAATCTGGGGTTACTGCTAATCCAGCAATGACTCTGGATTATCGATTATCTAGCAATGACACTGTGGTTATTGATTATCCAGCAAACAATACTGAGGTTGTTGATTATACAACAAACAATCTGGGTTATGGATTCTCCAGCAATGACTCTGGGGTTATTGATTATCCATCAATGACTCTGGGGTTATTGATTATCCAGCAATGATTCTGGATTATTGATTATCCAGCAAGGATTCTGGAGTTATTGATTATCCAGCAATGATTGTGGGCTTATTGATTCTCCAGCAATGCCTCTGGGTTATTGATTATCCAGCAGTGACTTTGTGTTTATTGATAATCCAGCAATGATTCTGGGTTATTGATTATCCAGCATTGACTTTGTGTTTATTGATAATCCAGCAATGATTCTGGGATTATTGATTATCCAGCAATGACTCTGGGGTTATTGATTAACCAGCAATGACTCTGGGTTATTGATTATCCAGCAATGACTCTGGGGTTATTGATTCACCAGCAATGACTCTGGGTTATTGATTATCCAGCAATGACACTGTGGTTATTGATTATCCAGAAAGAATCTGTGGTTATTGATTATACAACAATCAATCTGGGTTATGGATTATCCAACAATGACTTTGGGGTTATTGATTAACCAGCAATGATGCTGGGTTATTGATTATCCAGCAATGACTCTGGGTTATTCATTATCCAGCAATGATTCTGGGTTATTGATTATCCAGCAATGACTCTGTGCTTATTGATTACACAGCAAGGACTCTGAGGTTATTGATTATCCAATAATGACTCTGGGTTACTGATTATCCAGCAATGACTCTGGGGTTATCGATCATCCAGAAATGACTCTGGGGTTATTCATTATACAACAATGACACTGGGGCTATTGACAATCCAGCAATGATTCTGGGGTTATTGATTATCCAGCAATGATTGTGGTGTTATTGATTATCCAGCAATGACTCTGGGTCCTTAATTATCCAGCAATGATTCTGGGTTATTGATTATCCAGCAATGACTCTGGGTTATTCATTATCCAGCAATGATTCTGGGTTATTTATTATCCAGCAATGACTCTGTGCTTATTGATTACACAGCAATGACTCTGAGGTTATTGATTATCCAACAATGACACTGGGGCTATTGACAATCCAGCAATGATTCTGGGGTTATTGATTATCCAGCAATGACTCTGTGGTTATTGATTATCCAGCAATGACTTTGTTTTATTGATTATCCAGCAATGATTCTGCTTTGTTGATTATCCAGCAATGACTCTGTCGTTAATGATCATCCAGCAATGATTCTGGTGTTATTGATTATCCAACAATGATTCTGGGTTATTGATTCAACAGCAATGATTCTGGGATTATTGATTGTCCTGCAAAGACAATGGTGTACTGACTATCCAGCAATGACTCTGGGGTTACTGCTAATCCAGCAATGACTCTGGGTTATCGATTATCGAGCAATGACACTGTGGTTATTGATTATCCAGCAAAGAATTTGGGGTTATTGATTATACAACAAACAATCTGGGTTATGGATTATCCAGCAATGACTCTGGGGTTATTGATTATCCAGCAATGACTTTGGGGTTATTGATTATTCAGCAATGACTCTGGGGGTATTGATTATCCATCAATGACTCTGGGGTTATTGATTATCCAGCAATGATTCTGGATTATTGATTATCCAGCAAGGATTCTGGAGTTATTGATTATCCAGCAATGATTGTGGGCTTATTGATTCTCCAGCAATGCCTCTGGGTTATTGATTATCCAGCAGTGACTTTGTGTTTATTGATAATCCAGCAATGATTCTGGGATTATTGATTATCCAGCAATGACTCTGGGGTTATTGATTAACCAGCAATGACTCTGGGTTATTGATTATCCAGCAAGAATCTGGGGTTATTGATTATACAACAATCAATCTGGGTTATGGATTATTCAGCAATGACTCTGGGGTTATTGATTATACAACAATCAATCTGGGTTATGGATTATCCAGCAATGACTCTGGGGTTATTGATTAGCCAGCAATGATGCTGGGTTATTGATTATCCAGCAATGACTCTGGGGTTATTGATTATCCAGCAATGACTCTGGGTTATGCATTATCCAGCAATGATTTTGGGTTATTGATTATCCAGCAATGACTCTGTGCTTATTGATTACACAGCAAGGACTCTGAGGTTATTGATTATCCAATAATGACTCTGGGTTACTGATTATCCAGCAAAGACTCTAGGGTTATCGATCATCCAGAAATGACTCTGGGGTTATTGATTATACAACAATGACACTGGGGCTATTGACAATCCAGCAATGATTCTGGGGTTATTGATTATCCAGCAATGACTCTGCTGTTATTGATTATGCAGCAATGATTGTGGTGTTATTGATTATCCAGCAATGACTCTGGGTTATTAATTATCCAGCAATGATTCTGGGTTATTGATTATCCAGCAATGTCTCTGGGTTATTCATTATCCAGCAATGATTCTGGGTTATTGATTATCCAGCAATGACTCTGGGGTTATCGATCATCCAGCAATGATTCTGTGGTTATTGATTATCCAACAATGATTCTGGGTTATTGATTATCCAGCAAGGATTCTGGAGTTATTGATTATCCAGTAATGATTCTGGGCTTATTGATTATCCAGCAATGACTCTGGGGTTATAGATTATCCAGCAATGACTCTGGGTTATTGATTATCCAGCATTGACTTTGTGTTTATTGATTATCCAGCAATGATTCTGGGGTTATTAATTATCCAGCAATGACTCTGGGGTTATTGATTAACGAGCAATGACTAGGGTTATTGATTATCCAGCAATGACTCTGGGGTTATTGATTAACCAGCAATGACTTTGGGTTATTGATTATCCAGCAATGACACTGTGGTTATTGATTATCCAGCAAAGAATCTGGTGTTATTGATTGTACAACAATCAATCTGGGTTATGGATTATCCAGCAATTACTCTGGGGTTATTGATTATCCAGCAATGACTCTGGGGTTATTGATTATCCAGCAGTGACTCTGGGGGTATTGATTATCCATCAATGACTCTGGGGTTATTGATTATCCAGCATTGACCTTGTGTTTATTCATTATCCAGCAATGATTCTGGGGTTATTGACTATCCAGCAATGACTCTGGGGTTATTGATTAACCAGCAATGGTGCTGGGTTATTGATTATCCTGGAATGACTCTGTGGTTATTGATTAACCAGCAATGACTCTGGGTTATTGATTATCCAGCAATGACTCTGGACTTAATGATTATCCAGCAATGACTCTGGGGTTATTGAATATCCAGAAATAACACTTGGTTATTGATTATCCAGCAATGACTCTGGGTTATTGATTATCCAACAATGACTTTGCGGTTATTGATTATCTAGCAATGATTCTGGGGTTATTGATTATCCAGCAATGGCTCTGGGGTTATTGATTAACCAGCAATGACTCTGGGTTATTGATTATCCAGCAATGACTCTGGGGTTATTGATTAACCAGCAATGACTCTGGATTATTGATTATCCAGCATTGACCTTGTGTTTATTCATTATCCAGCAATGATTCTGTGCTTATTGATTATCCAGCAATGACTCTAGGGTTATTGATTATACAGCCATGACTCTGGGGTTATAGATTATCCAGCAATGACTCTGGGTTATTGATTATCCAGCATTGACTTTGTGTTTATTGATTATCCAGCAATGATTCTGGGGTTATTAATTATCCAGCAATGACTCTGGGGTTATTGATTAACCAGCAATGACTAGGGTTATTGATTATCCAGCAATGACTCTGGGGTTATTGATTAACCAGCAATGACTTTGGGTTATTGATTATCCAGCAATGACACTGTGGTTATTGATTATCCAGCAAAGAATCTGGGGTTATTGATTGTACAACAATCAATCTGGGTTATGGATTATCCAGCAATGACTCTGGGGTTATTGATTATCCAGCAATGACTCTGGGGTTATTGATTATCCAGCAGTGACTCTGGGGGTATTGATTATCCATCAATGACTCTGGGGTTATTGATTATCCAGCATTGACCTTGTGTTTATTCATTATCCAGCAATGATTCTGGGGTTATTGACTATCCAGCAATGACTCTGGGGTTATTGATTAACCAGCAATGGTGCTGGGTTATTGATTATCCTGGAATGACTCTGTGGTTATTGATTAACCAGCAATGACTCTGGGTTATTGATTATCCAGCAATGACTCTGGACTTAATGATTATCCAGCAATGACTCTGGGGTTATTGAATATCCAGAAATAACACTTGGTTATTGATTATCCAGCAATGACTCTGGGTTATTGATTATCCAACAATGACTTTGCGGTTATTGATTATCTAGCAATGATTCTGGGGTTATTGATTATCCAGCAATGGCTCTGGGGTTATTGATTAACCAGCAATGACTCTGGGTTATTGATTATCCAGCAATGACTCTGGGGTTATTGATTAACCAGCAATGACTCTGGATTATTGATTATCCAGCATTGACCTTGTGTTTATTCATTATCCAGCAATGATTCTGTGCTTATTGATTATCCAGCAATGACTCTAGGGTTATTGATTATACAGCCATGACTCTGGCTTATTGATTGTCCAGCATTGACTTTGTGTTTATTGATTATCCAGCAATGATTCTGGGGTTATTGATTATCCAGCAATGACTCTGGGGTTATTGATTAACCAGCAATGACTCTGGGTTATTGATTATCCAGCAATGACTCTGGGGTTATTGATTATCCAGCAATGACTTTGGGTTATTGATTATCCAGCAATGACTCTGGGTTATTGATTATCCAGCAATGACACTGTGGTTATTGATTATCCAGAAAGGAATCTGGGGTTATTGATTATACAACAATCAATCTGGGTTTTGGATTATCCAGCAATGACTCTGGGGTTAGTAATAATCCAGCAATGACTCTGGACTTAATGATTATCCAGCAATGACTCTGGGGTTATTGAATATCCAGAAATAACACTTGGTTATTGATTATCCAGCAATGACTCTGGGTTATTGATTATCCAACAATGACTTTGCGGTTATTGATTATCTAGCAATGATTCTGGGGTTATTGATTATCCAGCAATGGCTCTGGGGTTATTGATTAACCAGCAATGACTCTGGGTTATTGATTATCCAGCAATGACTCTGGGGTTATTGATTAACCAGCAATGACTCTGGATTATTGATTATCCAGCATTGACCTTGTGTTTATTCATTATCCAGCAATGATTCTGTGCTTATTGATTATCCAGCAATGACTCTAGGGTTATTGATTATACAGCCATGACTCTGGCTTATTGATTGTCCAGCATTGACTTTGTGTTTATTGATTATCCAGCAATGATTCTGGGGTTATTGATTATCCAGCAATGACTCTGGGGTTATTGATTAACCAGCAATGACTCTGGGTTATTGATTATCCAGCAATGACTCTGGGGTTATTGATTATCCAGCAATGACTTTGGGTTATTGATTATCCAGCAATGACTCTGGGTTATTGATTATCCAGCAATGACACTGTGGTTATTGATTATCCAGAAAGGAATCTGGGGTTATTGATTATACAACAATCAATCTGGGTTTTGGATTATCCAGCAATGACTCTGGGGTTAGTAATAATCCAGCAATGACTCTGGGGTTATTGATTATCCAGCAATGACTCTGGGGGTATTGATTAACGAGCAATGACTCTGGGTTATTGATTATCCAGCAATGACTTTGGGTTATTGTTTATCCGGCAATGACACTGTGATTATTGATTATCCAGCAATGACTCTGGGGTTATTGATTATGCATCAATGACTCTGGGGTTATTGATTATCCATCAATGACTTTGGGGTTATTGATTATCCAGCAATGACTCTGTGTTATTCATTATACAGCAATGATTCTGGGTTATTGATTATCCAGCAATGACTCTGTGCTTATTGATTACACAGCAAGGTCTCTGAGGTTATTGATTATCCAATAATGACTCTGGGTTACTGATTATCCAGCTATGACTCTGGGGTTATCGATCATCCAGAAATGACTCTGGGGTTATTGATTATACAACAATGACACTGGGGCTATTGACAATCCTGCAATGATTCTGGGGTTATTGATTATCCAGCAATGACTCTGTGGTTATTGATTATCCAGAAATGACATTGGGTTGATTGTTATCCAGCAATGATTCTGCTTTGTTGATTATCCAGCAATGACTCTGGGGTTATTGATTAACCAGCAATGACTTTGGGTTATTGATTATCCAGCAATGACTCTGGGTTATTGATTATCCAGCAATGACACTGTGGTTATTGATTATCCAGAAAATAATCTGGGGTTATTGATTATACAACAATCAATCTGGGTTTTGGATTATCCAGCAATGACTCTGGGGTTATTGATTATCCAGCAATGACTCTGGGGGTATTGATTATGCATCAATGACTCTGGGGTTATTGATTATCCATCAATGACTCTGGGGTTATTGATTAACCAGCAATGACTCTGGGTTATTGATTATCCAGCAATGACTCTGGGGTTATTGATTAACCAGCAATTACTTTGGGTTATTGATTATCCAGCAATGACTCTGGGTTATTGATTATCCAGCAATGACACTGTGGTTATTGATTATCCAGAAAAGAATCTGGGGTTATTGATTATACAACAATCAATCTGGGTCTTGGATTATCCAGCAATGACTCTGGGGTTATTGATTAACCAGCAATGACTTTGGGGTTATTAATTATCCATCAATGACTCTGGGGTTATTGATTATCCAGCATTGATCTTGTGTTTATTGATTATCCAGCAATGATTCTGAGGTTATTGACTATCCATCAATGACTCTGGGGTTATTTATTAACCAGCAATGATGCTGGGTTATTGATTATCCAGCAATGACTTTGGGGTTATTGATTATCCAGCAATGACTCTGCTGTTATTGATTATGCAGCAATGATTGTGAGGTTATTGATTATCCAGCAATGACTCTGGGTTATTCATTATTCAGCAATGATTCTGGGTTATTGATTATCCAGCAATGACTCTGTGCTTATTGATTAGACAGAAAGGACTCTGAGGTTATTGATTATCCAATAATGACACTGGGGCTATTGACAATCCAGCAATGAATCTGGGGTTATTGATTATCCAGCAATGACATTTGGTTTATTGTTATCCAGCAATGATTCTGCTTTGTTGATTATCCAGCAATGACTCTGGGGTAACTGATTATCCAGCAATGACTCTGTAGTTAATGATCATCCAGCAATCATTCTGGTGTTATTGATTTTCCAACAATGATTCTGGGTTATTGATTCACCAGCAATGACTCTGGGATTATTGAATGTCCAGCAAAGACAATGGTGTACTGATTATCCAGCAATGACTCTGGGGTTACTGCTAATCCAGCAATGACTCTGGGTTATCGATTATCTAGCAATGACACTGTGGTTATTGATTATCCAGCAATGACTCTGGGGTTATTGATTATTCAGCAATGACTCTGGTGTATTGATTATCCATCAATGACTCTGGGGTTATTGATTATCCAGCAATGATTCAGGATTATTGATTATCCAGCAAGGATTCTGCATTATTGATTATCCAGCAATGATTGTGGGCTTATTGATTCTCCAGCAATGCCTCTGGGGTTATTGATTATCCAGCAATGACTCTGGGTTATTGATTATCCAGCATTGACTTTGTGTTTATTGATAATCCAGCAATGATTCTGGGATTATTGATTAACCAGCAATGACTCTGGGTTATTGATTATCCAGCAATGACACTGTGGTTATTGATTATCCAGCAAGAATCTGGGGTTAATGATTATACAACAATAAATCTGGGTTATGGATTATCCAGCAATGACTCTGGGGTTATTGATTAACCAGCAATGATGCTGGGTTATTGATTATCCAGCAATGACTCTGGGGTTATTGATTATCCAGCAATGACTCTGGGTTATTCATTATCCAGCAACGATTCTGGGTTATTGATTATCCAGCAATGACTCTGTGCTTATTGATTATACAACAATGACACTGGGGCTATTGACAATCCAGCAATGATTCTGGGGTTATCGATCATCCAGAAATGACTCTGGGGTTATTGATTATACAACAATGACACTGGGGCTATTGACAATCCAGCAATGATTCTGGGGTTATTGATTATCCAGCAATGACTCTGTGGTTATTGATTATCCAGCAATGACATTGGGTTTATTGATTATCCAGCAATGATTCTGCTTTGTTGATTATCCAGCAATGACTCTGGGGTAACTGATTATCCAGCAATGACTCTGTAGTTAACGATCATCCAGCAATGACTCTGTAGTTAATGATCATCCAGCAATGATCCTGGTGTTATTGATTATCCAGCAATGACTCTGGGGTTATTGATTATCCATCAATGACTCTGGGGTTATTGATTATCCAGCAATGACTCTGGGTTATTGATTCACCAGCAATGACTCTGGGATTATTGATTGTCCAACAAAGAAAATGGTGTACTGATTATCCAGCAATGACACTGGGGTTACTGCTAATCCAGCAATGACTCTGGGTTATCGATTATCTAGCAATGACACTGTGGTTATTGATTATCCAGCAAAGAATCTGGGGTTATTGATTATACAACAAACAATCTGGGTTATGGATTATCCAGCAATGACTCTGGGGTTATTGATTATCCAGCAATGACTCTGGGGTTATTGATTATCCATCAATGACTCTGGGGTTATTGATTATCCAGCAATGACTCTGGGTTATTGATTATCCAGCATTGACCTTGTGTTTATTGATTATCCAGCAATGATTCTGAGGTTATTGACTTGCCAGCAATGACTCTGGGGTTATTGATTAACCAGCAATGATTCTGCTTTGTTGATTATCCAGCAATGACTCTGGGGTAACTGATTATCCAGCAATGACTCTGTTGGAAAATCAATAACACCAGAATCATTGCCGGATGATCATTAACTACAATGATTCTGTGGTTATTAATTATCCAACAATGATTCTGGATTATTGATTCACCAGCAATGACTCTGGGATTATTGATTGTCCAGCAAAGACAATGGTGTACTGATTATCCACCAATGACTCTGGGGTTACTGCTAGTCCAGCAATGACTCTGGGTTGTCGATTATCTAGCAATGACACAGTGTTTATTGATTATCCAGCAAAGAATCTGGGGTTATTGATTATACAACAAACAATCTGGGTTATGGATTATCCAGCAATGACTCTGGGGTTATTGATTATCCAGCAATGACTCTGGGGGTATTGTTTATCCATCAATGACTCTGGGGTTATTGATTATCCAGCAATGATTCTGGATTATTGATTATCCAGCAAGGATTCTGGAGTTATTGATTATCCAGCAATGACTCTGGGGTTATTGATTATCCAGCAATGACTCTGGGTTATTGATTATCCAGCATTGACTTTGTGTTTATTGATAATCCAGCAATGACTCTGGGGTTATTGATTATCTAGTAATGACTCTGGGTTATTGATTATCCAGCAATGACACTGTGGTTATTGATTATCCAGCAAAGAATCTAGGGTTGTTGATTATACAACAATCAATCTGGGTTATTGATTATCCAGCAATGACTCTGGGGGTATTGATTATCCATCAATTACTCTGTGCTTATTGATTACACAGCAAGGACTCTGAGGTTATTGATTATCCAATAATGACACTGGGGCTATTGACAATCCAGCAATGATTCTGGGGTTATTGATTATCCAGCAATGACATTTGGTTTATTGTTATCCAGCAATGATTCTGCTTTGTTGATTATCCAGCAATGACTCTGGGGTAACTGATTATCCAGCAATGACTCTGTAGTTAATGATCATCCAGCAATTATTCTGGTGTTATTGATTTTCCAACAATGATTCTGGGTTATTGATTCACCAGCAATGACTCTGGGATTATTGATTGTCCAGCAAAAACAATGGTGTGCTGAATATCCAGCAATGAATCTGGGGTTACTGCTAATCCAGCAATGACTCTGGATTATCGATTATCTAGCAATGACACTGTGGTTATTGATTATACAACAAACAATCTGGGTTGTGGATTCTCCAGCAATGACTCTGGGGTTATTGATTATCCAGCAATGACTCTGGGGTTATTGATTATCCAGCAATGATTCAGGATTATTGATTATCCAGCAAGGATTCTGGAGTTATTGATTATCCAGCAATGATTGTGGGCTTATTGATTCTTCAACAATGCCTCTGGGGTTATTGATTATCCAGCAATGACTCTGGGTTATTGATTATCCAGCATTGACTTTGTGTTTATTGATAATCCAGCAATGATTCTAGGATTATTGATTAACAAGCAATGACTCTGGGTTATTGATTATCCAGCAATGACACTGTGGTTATTGATTATCCAGCAAGAATCTGGGGTTATTGATTGTACAACAATCAATCTGGGTTATGGATTATCCAGCAATGACTCTGGGGTTATTCATTAACCAGCAATGATGCTGGGTTATTGATTATCCAGCAATGACTCTGGGGTTATTGATTATCCAGCAATGACTCTGGGTTATTCATTATCCAGCAATGATTTTGGGTTATTGATTATCCAGCAATGACTCTGTGCTTATTGCTTACACAGCAAGGACTCTGAGGTTATTGATTATCCAATAATGACTCTGGGTTACTGATTATCCAGCAATGACTCTGGGATTATCGATCATCCAGAAATGACTCTGGGGTTATTGATTATACAACAATGACACTGGGGCTATTGACAATCCAGCAATGATTCTGGGGTTATTGATTATCCAGCAATGACTCTGTGGTTATTGATTATCCAGCAATGACATTGGGTTTATTGATTATCCAGCAATGATTCTGCTTTGTTGATTATCCAGCAATGACTCTGGGGTAACTGATTATCCAGCAATGACTCTGTAGTTAACGATCATCCAGCAATGACTTTGTAGTTAATGATCATCCAGCAATGATTCTGGTGTTATTGATTCACCAGCAATGACTCTGGGATTATTGATTGTCCAACAAAGACAATGGTGTACTGATTATCCAGCAATGACTCTGGGGTTACTGCTAATCCAGCAATGACTCTGGGTTATCGATTATCTAGCAATGACACTGTGGTTATTGATTATCCAGCAAAGAATCTGGGGTTATTGATTATACAACAAACAATCTGGGTTATGGATTATCCAGCAATGACTCTGGGGTTATTGATTATCCAGCAATGACTCTGGGGTTATTGATTATCCATCAATGACTCTGGGGTTATTGATTATCCAGCAATGACTCTGGGTTATTGATTATCCAGCATTGACCTTGTGTTTATTGATTATCCAGCAATGATTCTGAGGTTATTGACTAGCCAGCAATGACTCTGGGGTTATTGATTAACCAGCAATGATGCTGGGTTATTGATTATCCAGCAATGACTCTGAGGTTATTGATTAACAAACAATGACTCTGGGTTATTGATTATGCAGCAATGATTGTGGGCTTATTGATTCTCCAACAATGCCTCTGGGGTTATTGATTATCCAGCAATGACTCTGGGTTATTGATTATCCAGCATTGACTTTGTGTTTATTGATAATCCAGCAATGATTCTAGGATTATTGATTAACAAGCAATGACTCTGGGTTATTGATTATCCAGCAATGACACTGTGGTTATTGATTATCCAGCAAGAATCTGGGGTTATTGATTGTACAACAATCAATCTGGGTTATGGATTATCCAGCAATGACTCTGAGGTTATTGATTATCCAGCAATGACTCTGCTGTTATTGATTATGCAGCAATGATTGTGGGGTTATTGATTATCCAGCAATGACTCTGGGTTATTCATTATCCAGCAATGATTCTGGGTTATTGATTATCCAGCAATGACTTTGGGTTTATTGATTATCCAGCAATGATTCTGCTTTGTTGATTATCCAGCAATGACTCTGGGGTAACTGATTATCCAGCAATGACTCTGTTGGCAAATCAATAACACCAGTATCATTGCTGGATGATCATTAACTACAATGATTCTGTGGTTATTGATTATCCAACAATGATTCTGGGTTATTGATTCACCAGAAATGACTCTGGGATTATTGATTGTCCAGCAAAGACAATGGTGTACTGATTATCCAGCAATGACTCTGGGGTTACTGCTAATCCAGCAATGACTCTGGGTTGTCGATTATCTAGCAATGACACTATGTTTATTGATCATCCAGCAAAGAATCTGGGGTTATTGATTATACAACAAACAATCTGGGTTATGGATTATCCAGCAATGACTCTGGGGTTATTGATTATCCAGCAAGGATTCTGAAGTTATTGATTATCCAGCAATGACTCTGGGGTTATTGATTATCCAGCATTGATTCTGGGGTTATTGATTATCCAGCAATGACTCTGGGTTATTGATTATCCAGCATTGACTTTGTGTTTATTGATAATCCAGCAATGATTCTGGGGTTATTGATTATTCAGCAATGACTCTGGGGTTATTGATTATCCACTAATGACTCTGGGTTATTGATTATCCAGCAATGACACTGTGGTTATTGATTATCCAGCAAAGAATCTAGGGTTGTTGATTATACAACAATCAATCTGGGTTATTGATTATCCAGCAATGACTCTGGGGGTATTGATTATCCATCAATTACTCTGGGGTTGTTGATTATCCAGCAATGATTCTGGGTTATTGATTATCCAGCATTGACCTTGTGTTTATTGATTATCCAGCAATGGTTCTGGGGTTATTGACTATCCAGCAATGACACTGGGGTTATTGATTAACCAGCAATGATGCTGGGTTATTGATTATCCAGCACTGACTCTGGGGTTATTGATTATCCAGCAATGACTCTGCTGTTATTGATTATGCAGCAATGATTGTGGTGTTATTGATTATCCAGCAATGACTCTGGGTTATTAATTATCCAGCAATGATTTTGGGTTATTGATTATCCAGCAATGACTCTGGGTTATTCATTATCCAGCAATGATTCTGGGTTATTTATTATCCAGCAATGACTCTGTGCTTATTGATTACACAGCAATGACTCTGAGGTTATTGATTATACAATAATGACTCTGGGTTGCTGATTATCCAGCAATGACTCTGGGGTTATAGATCATCCAGCAATGACTCTGTGGTTATTGATTATCCAACAATGACTTTGTTTTATTGATTATCCAGCAATGATTCTGCTTTGTTGATTATCCAGCAATGACTCTGGGGTAACTCATTATCCAGCAATGACTCTGTCATTAATGATCATCTAGCAATGATTCTGGTGTTATTGATTTTCCAACAATGATTCTGGGTTATTGATTCACCAGCAATTACTCTGGGATTATTGATTGTCCAGCAAAGACAATGGTGTACTGATTATCCAGCAATGACTCTGGGGTTACTGCTAATCCAGCAATGACTCTGGGTTATCGATTATCCAGCAATGACACTGTGGTTATTGATTATCCAGCAAAGAATTTGAGGTTATTGATGATACAACAAACAAACTGGGTTGTGGATTATCCAGCAATGACTGTGGGGTTATTGATTATCCAGCAATGCCTCTGGGGTTATTGATTATTCAGCAATGACTCTGGGGGTATGGATTATCCAGCAATGACTCTGGGGTTATTGATTATCTAGCAATGATTCTGGATTATTGATTATCCAGCAAGGATTCTGGAGTTATTGATTATCCAGCAATGATTCTGGGCTTATTGATTATCCAGCAATGACTCTGGGGTTATTGATTATCCAGCAATGACTCTGGGTTATTGATTATGCAGCATTGACTTTGTGTTTATTGATTATCCAGCAATGATTCTGGGGTTATTAATTATCCAGCAATGACTCTGGGATTATTGATTAACCAGCAATGACTAGGGTTATTGATTATCCAGCAATGACTCTGGGGTTATTGATTAACCAGCAATGACTTTGGGTTATTGATTATCCAGCAATGACTCTAAGTTATTGATTATCCAGCAATGACACTGTGGTTATTGATTATCCAGCAAAGAATCTGGGGTTATTGATTGTACAACAATCAATCTGGGTTATGGATTATCCAGCAATGACTCTGGGGTTACTGATTATCCAGCAATGACTCTGGGGTTATTGATTATCCAGCAATGACTCTGGGGGTATTGATTATCCATCAATGACTCTGGGGTTATTGATTATCCAGCAATGACTCTGGGTTACTGATTATCCAGCAATGGCTCTGGGATTATCGATCATCCAGAAATGACTCTGGGGTTATTGATTATACAACAATGACACTGGGGCTATTGACAATCCAGCAATGATTCTGGGGTTATTGATTATCCAGCAATGACTCTGTGGTTATTGATTATCCAGCAATGACATTGGGTTTATTGATTATCCAGCAATGATTCTGGGGTTATTGATTATCCAGCAATGACTCTAGGGTAACTGATTATCCAGCAATGACTCTGTAGTTAATGATCATCCAGCAATGACTCCCTAGTTAATCATCATCCAGCAATGATTCTGGTGTTATTGATTTTCCAACAATGATTCTGGGTTATTGTTTCACCAGCAATGACTCTGGGATTATTGATTGTCCAACAAAGACAATGGTGTACTGATTATCCAGCAATGACTCTGGGGTTACTGCTAATCCAGCAATGACTCCGGGTTATCGATTATCTAGCAATGACACTGTGGTTATTGATTATCCAGCAAAGAATCTGGGGTTATTGATTATACAACAAACAATCTGGGTTATGGATTATCCAGCAATGACTCTGGGGTTATTGATTATCCAGCAATGACTCTGGGGTTATTGATTATCCAGCAATGACTCTGGGGTTATTGATTATCCATCAATGACTCTGGGGTTATTGATTATCCAGCAATGACTCTGGGTTATTGATTATCCAGCATTGACCTTGTGTTTATTGATTATCCAGCAATGATTCTGAGGTTATTGACTAGCCAGCAATGATTCTGGAGTTATTGATTAACCAGCAATGATGCTGGGTTATTGATTATCCAGCAATGACTCTGAGGTTATTGATTATCCAGCAATGACTCTGCTGTTATTGATTATGCAGCAATGATTGTGGGGTTATTGATTATCCAACAATGACTTTGGGTTTATTGATTATCCAGCAATGATTCTGCTTTGTTGATTATCCAGCAATGACTCTGGGGTAACTGATTATCCAGCAATGACTCTGTTGGAAAATCAATAACACCAGAATCATTGCTGGATGATCATTAACTACAATGATTCTGTGGTTATTGATTATCCAACAATGATTCTGGGTTATTGATTCACCAGCAATGACTCTGGGATTATTGATTGTCCAGCAAAGACAATGGTGTACTGATTATCCAGCAATGACTCTGGGGTTACTGCTAATCCAGCAATGACTCTGGGTTGTCGATTATCTAGCAATGACACTGTGGTTATTGATTATCCAGCAAAGAATCTGGGGTTATTGATTATACAACAAACAATTTGGGTTATGGATTATCCAGCAATGACTCTGGGGTTATTGATTATCCAGCAATGACTCTGGGGGTATTGATTATCCATCAATGACTCTGGGGTTATTGATTATCCATCAATGACTCTGGGTTATTGATTATCCAGCAAGGATTCTGGAGTTATTGATTATCCAGCAATGACTCTGGGGTTATTGATTATCCAGCAATGATTCTGGGGTTATTGATTATCCAGCAATGACTCTGGGTTATTGATTATCCAGCATTGACTTTGTGTTTATTGATAATCCAGCAATGATTCTGGGGTTATTGATTATCCAGCAATGACTCTGGGGTTATTGATTCACCAGCAATGACTTTGGGTTATTGATTATCCAGCAATGACTCTAAGTTATTGATTATCCATCAATGACACTGTGGTTATTGATTATCCAGCAAAGAATCTGGGGTTATTGGTTGTACAACAATCAATCTGGGTTATGGATTATCCAGCAATGACTCTGGGGTTACTGATTATCCAGCAATGACTCTGGGGTTATTGATTATCCAGCAATGACTCTGGGGGTATTGATTATCCATCAATGACTCTGGGGTTATTGATTATCCAGCAATGACTCTGGGTTAATTGATTATCCAGCAATGACTCTGGGGTTACTGATTATCCAGCAATGACTCTGGGGTTATTGATTATCCATCAATGACTCTGGGGTTACTGATTATCCATCAATGACTCTGGGGTTATTGATTATCCAATAATGACTCTGGGTTACTGATTATCCAGCAATGACTCTGGGGTTATCGATCATCCAGAAATGACTCTGGGGTTATTGATTATACAACAATGACACTGGGGCTATTGACAATCCAGCAATGATTCTGGGGTTATTGATTATCCAGCAATGACTCTGTGGTTATTGATTATCCAGCAATGACATTGTGTTTATTGATTATCCAGCAATGATTCTGCTTTGTTGATTATCCAGCAATGACTCTGGGGTAACTGATTATCCAGCAATGACTCTGTAGTTAATGATCATCCAGCAATGACTCTGTAGTTAATGATCATCCAGCAATGATTCTGGTGTTATTGATTTTCCCACAATGATTCTGGGTTACTGTTTCACCAGCAATGACTCTGGGATTATTGATTGTCCAACAAAGACAATGGTGTACTGATTATCCAGCAATGACTCTGGGGTAACTGATTATCCAGCAATGACTCTGTAGTTAATGATCATCCAGCAATGACTCTGTAGTTAATGATCATCCAGCAATGATTCTGGTGTTATTGATTTTCCCACAATGATTCTGGGTTACTGTTTCACCAGCAATGACTCTGGGATTATTGATTGTCCAACAAAGACAATGGTGTACTGATTATGCAGCAATGACTCTGGGGTTACTGCTAATCCAGCAATGACTCTGGGTTATCGATTATCTAGCAATGACACTGTGGTTAATGATTATCCAGCAAGGAATTTGTGGTTATTGATTATACAACAAACAATCTGGGTTATGAATTATCCAGCAATGACTCTGGGGTTATTGATTATCCAGCAATGACTCTGGGGTTATTGATTATCCAGCAATGACTCTGGGTTATTGATTATCCAGCATTGACCTTGTGTTTATTGATTATCCAGCAATGATTCTGAGGTTATTGACTAGCCAGCAATGACTCTGGAGTTATTGATTAACCAGCAATGATGCTGGGTTATTGATTATCCAGCAATGACTCTGAGGTTATTGATTATCCATCAATGACTCTGCTGTTATTGATTATGCAGCAATGATTGTGGGGTTATTGATTATCCAGCAATGACTCTGGGTTATTCATTATCCAGCAATGATTCTGGGTTATTGATTATCCAGCAATGACTTTGGGTTTATTGATTATCCAGCAATGATTCTGCTTTGTTGATTATCCAGCAATGACTCTGGGGTAACTGATTATCCAGCAATGACTCTGTTGGAAAATCAATAACACCAGAATCATTGCTGGATGATCATTAACTACAATGATTCTGTGGTTATTGATTATCCAGCAATGACTCTGGGGTTATTGATTCACCAGCAATGACTTTGGGTTATTGATTATCCAGCAATGACTCTAAGTTATTGATTATCCAGCAATGACACTGTGGTTATTGATTATCCAGCAAAGAATCTGGGGTTATTGATTGTACAACAATCAATCTGGGTTATGGATTATCCAGCAATGACTCTGGGGTTACTGATTATCCAGCAATGACTCTGGGGTTATTGATTAACCAGCAATGACTCTGGGGGTATTGATTATCCATCAATGACTCTGGGGTTATTGATTATCCAGCAATGACTCTGGGTTAATTGATTATCCAGCAATGACTCTGGGGTTATCGATCATCCAGCATTGACCTTGTGTTTATTGATTATCCAGCAATGATTCTGAGGTTATTGACTAGCCAGCAATGACTCTGGAGTTATTGATTAACCAGCAATGATGCTGGGTTATTGATTATCCAGCAATGACTCTGAGGTTATTGATTATCCATCAATGACTCTGCTGTTATTGATTATGCAGCAATGATTGTGGGGTTATTGATTATCCAGCAATGACTCTGGGTTATTCATTATCCAGCAATGATTCTGGGTTATTGATTATCCAGCAATGACTTTGGGTTTATTGATTATCCAGCAATGATTCTGCTTTGTTGATTATCCAGCAATGACTCTGGGGTAACTGATTATCCAGCAATGACTCTGTTGGAAAATCAATAACACCAGAATCATTGCTGGATGATCATTAACTACAATGATTCTGTGGTTATTGATTATCCAACAATGATTCTGGATTATTGATTCACCAGCAATGACTCTGGGATTATTGATTGTCCAGCAAAGACAATGGTGTACTGATTATCCAGCAATGACTCTGGTGTTACTGCTAATCCAGCAATGACTCTGGATTGTCGATTATCTTGCAATGACACTGTGGTTATTGATTATCCAGCAAAGAATCTGGGGTTATTGATTATACAACAAACAATCTGGGTTATGGATTATCCAGCAATGACTCTGGGGTTATTGATTATCCAGCAATGACTCTGGGGGTATTGATTATCCATCAATGACTCTGGGGTTATTGATTATCCAGCAATGATTCTGGATTATTGATTATCCAGCAAGGATTCTGGAGTTATTGATTATCCAGCAATGACTCTGGGGTTATTGATTATCCAGCAATGATTCTGGGGTTATTGATTATCCAGCAATGACTCTGGGTTATTGATTATCCAGCATTGACTTTGTGTTTATTGATAATCCAGCAATGATTCTGGTGTTATTGATTATCCAGCAATGACACTGTGGTTATTGATTATCCAGCAAAGAATCTGGGGTTATTGATTGTACAACAATCAATCTGGGTTATGGATTATCCAGCAATGACTCTGGGGTTACTGATTATCCAGCAATGACTCTGGGGTTATTGATTATCCAGCAATGACTCTGGGGGTATTGATTATCCATCAATGACTCTGGGGTTATTGATTATCCAGCAATGACTCTGGGTTACTGATTATCCAGCAATGACTCTGGGGTTATCGATCATCCAGAAATGACTCTGGGGTTATTGATTATACAACAATGACACTGGGGCTATTGACAATCCAGCAATGATACTGGGGTTATTGATTATCCAGCAATGACTCTGTGGTTATTGATTATCCAGCAATGACATTGTGTTTATTGATTATCCAGCAATGATTCTGATTTGTTGATTATCCAGCAATGACTCTGGGGTTATTGATTATCCAGCAATGACTCTGGGGTTATTGATTATCCATCAATGACTCTGGGGTTATTGATTATCCAGCATTGACCTTGTGTTTATTGATTATCCAGCAATGATTCTGAGGTTATTGACTAGCCAGCAATGACTCTGGAGTTATTGATTAACCAGCAATGATGCTGGGTTATTGATTATCCAGCAATGACTATGAGGTTATTGATTATCCAGCAATGACTCTGCTGTTATTGATTATGCAGCAATGATTGTGGGGTTATTAATTATCCAGCAATGACTCTGGGTTATTCATTATCCAGCAATGATTCTGGGTTATTGATTATCCAGCAATGACTTTGGGTTTATTGATTATCCAGCAATGATTCTGCTTTGTTGATTATCCAGCAATGACTCTGGGGTAACTGATTATCCAGCAATGACTCTGTTGGAAAATCAATAACACCAGAATCATTGCCGGATGATCATTAACTACAATGATTCTGTGGTTATTAATTATCCAACAATGATTCTGGATTATTGATTCACCAGCAATGACTCTGGGATTATTGATTGTCCAGCAAAGACAATGGTGTACTGATTATCCAGCAATGACTCTGGGGTTACTGCTAATCCAGCAATGACTCTGGGTTGTCGATTATCTAGCAATGACACTGTGGTTATTGATTATCCAGCAAAGAATCTGGGGTTATTGATTATACAACAAACAATCTGGGTTATGGATTATCCAGCAATGACTCTGGGGTTATTGATTATCCAGCAATGACTCTGGGGGTATTGATTATCCATCAATGACTCTGGGGTTATTGATTATCCAGCAATGATTCTGGATTATTGATTATCCAGCAAGGATTCTGGAGTTATTGATTATCCAGCAATGACTCTGGGGTTATTGATTATCCAGCAATGATTCTGGGGTTATTGATTATCCAGCAATGACTCTGGGGTTATTGATTAACCAGCAATGACACTGTGGTTATTGATTATCCAGCAATGACTCTAAGTTATTGATTATCCAGCAATGACACTGTGGTTATTGATTATCCAGCAAAGAATCTGGGGTTATTGATTGTACAACAATCAATCTGGATTATTGATTATCCAGCAAGGATTCTGGAGTTATTGATTATCCAGCATTGACTTTGTGTTTATTGATAATCCAGCAATGATTCTGGGGTTATTGATTATCCAGCAATGACTCTGGGGTTATTGATTAACCAGCAATGACTTTGGGTTATTGATTATCCAGCAATGACTCTAAGTTATTGATTATCCAGCAATGACACTGTGGTTATTGATTATCCAGCAAAGAATCTGGGGTTATTGATTGTACAACAATCAATCTGGGTTATGGATTATCCAGCAATGACTCTGGGGTTACTGATTATCCAGCAATGACTCTGGGGTTATTGATTATCCAGCAATGACTCTCGGGGTATTGATTATCCATCAATGACTCTGGGGTTATTGATTATCCAGCAATGACTCTGGGTTACTGATTATCCAGCAATGACTCTGGGGTTATCGATCATCCAGAAATGACTTTGGGGTTATTGATTATACAACAATGACACTGGGGCTATTGGCAATCCAGCAATGATTCTGGGGTTATTGATTATCCAGCAATGACTCTGTGGTTATTGATTATCCAGCAATTACATTGGGTTTATTGATTATCCAGCAATGATTCTGCTTTGTTGATTATCCAGCAATGACTCTGGGGTAACTGATTATCCAGCAATGACTCTGTAGTTAACGATCATCCAGCAATGACTCTGTAGTTAATGATCATCCAGCAATGATCCTGGTGTTATTGATTATCCAGCAATGATTCTGGGTTATTGTTTCACCAGCAATGACTCTGGGATTATTGATTGTCCAACAAAGACAATGGTGTACTGATTATCCAGCAATGACTCTGGGGTTACTGCTAATCCAGCAATGACTCCGGGTTATCGATTATCTAGCAATGACACTGTGGTTATTGATTATCCAGCAAAGAATCTGGGGTTATTGATTATACAACAAACAATCTGGGTTATGGATTATCCAGCAATGATTCTGAGGTTATTGACTAGCCAGCAATGACTCTGGAGTTATTGATTAACCAGCAATGATGCTGGGTTATTGATTATCCAGCAATGACTCTGAGGTTATTGATTATCCATCAATGACTCTGCTGTTATTGATTATGCAGCAATGAGTGTGGGGTTATTAATTATCCAGCAATGACTCTGGGTTATTCATTATCCAGCAATGATTCTGGGTTATTGATTATCCAGCAATGACTTTGGGGTAACTGATTATCCAGCAATGACTCTGTTGGAAAATCAATAACACCAGAATCATTGCTGGATGATCATTAACTACAATGATTCTGTGGTTATTGATTATCCAATAATGATTCTGGGTTATTGATTCACCAGCAATGACTCTGGGGTTATTGATTATCCAGCAATGATTCTGGATTATTGATTATCCAGCAAGGATTCTGGAGTTATTGATTATCCAGCAATGACTCTGGGGTTATTGATTATCCAGCAATGATTCTTGGGTTATTGATTATCCAGCAATGACTCTGGGTTATTGATTATCCAGCATTGACTTTGTGTTTATTGATAATCCAGCAATGATTCTGGGGTTATTGATTATCCAGCAATGACTCTGGGGTTATTGATTATCCAGTAATGACTCTGGGTTATTGATTATCCAGCAATGACACGGTGGTTATTGATTATCCAGCAAAGAATCTAGGGTTGTTGATGATCAGCAATGATTCTGGGTTATTGATTATCCAGCATTGACCTTGTGTTTATTGATTATCCAGCAATGATTCTGGGGTTATTGACTATCCAGCAATGACACTGGGGTTATTGATTAACCAGCAATGATGCTGGGTTATTTATTATCCAGCACTGACTCTGGGGTTATTGATTATCCAGCAATGACTCTGCTGTTATTGATTATGCAGCAATGATTGTGGTGTTATTGATTATCCAGCAATGACTCTGGGTTATTAATTATCCAGCAATGATTCTGGGTTATTGATTATCCAGCAATGACTCTGGGTTATTCATTATCCAGCAATGATTCTGGGTTATTTATTATCCAGCAATGACTCTGTGCTTATTGATTACACAGCAATGACTCTGAGGTTATTGATTATACAATAATGACTCTGGGTTGTTGATTATCCAGCAATGACTCTGGGGTTATCGATCATCCAGCAATGACTCTGCGGTTATTGATGATCCAACAATGACACTGGGGCTATTGACAATCCAGCAATGACTCTGGGTTTATTTATTATCCAGCAATATCTGTGGTTATTGATTATCCAGCAATGACTTTGTTTTATTGATTATCCAGCAATGATTCTGCTTTGTTGATTATCCAGCAATGACTCTGGGGTAACTGATTATCCAGCAATGACTCTGTCATTAATGATCATCCAGCAATGATTCTGGTGTTATTGATTTTCCAACAATGATTCTGGGTTATTGATTCACCAGCAATGACTCTGGGATTATTGATTATCCAGCAATGATTCTGGGGTTATTGATTATCCAGCAATGACTCTGGGTTATTGATTATCCAGCATTGACTTTGTGTTTATTGATAATCTAGCAATGATTCAGGGGCTATTGACAATCCAGCAATGACTCTGGGTTTATTTATTATCCAGCAATGACTCTGTGGTTATTGATTATCCAGCAATGACTTTGTTTTATTGATTATTCTGCAATGATTCTGCTTTGTTGATTATCCAGCAATGACTCTGGGGTTATTGATTAACCAGCAATGACTTTGGGTTATTGATTATCCAGCAATGACTCTATGTTATTGATTATCCAGCAATGACACTGTGGTTATTGATTATCCAGCAAAGAATCCGGGGTTATTGATTGTACAACAATCAATCTGGGTTATGGATTATCCAGCAATGACTCTGGGGTTACTGATTATCCAGCAATGACTCTGGGGTTATTGATTATCCAGCAATGACTCTGGGGGTATTGATTATCCATCAATGACTCTGGGGTTATTGATTATCCAGCAATGACTCTGGGTTACTGATTATCCAGCAATGACTCTGGGGTTATCAATCATCCAGAAATGACTCTGGGGTTATTGATTATACAACAATGACACTGGGGCTATTGACAATCCAGCAATGATTCTGGGGTTATTGATTATCCAGCAATGACTCTGTGGTTATTGATTATCCAGCAATGACATTGTGTTTATTGATTATCCAGCAATGATTCTGCTTTGTTGATTATCCAGCAATGACTCTGGGGTAACTGATTATCCAGCAATGACTCTGTAGTTAATGATCATCCCGCAATGACTCTGTAGTTAATGATCATCCAGCAATGATTCTGGTGTTATTGATTTTCCAACAATGATTCTGGGTTATTGTTTCACCAGCAATGACTCTGGGATTATTGATTGTCCAACAAAGACAATGGTGTACTGATTATCCAGCAATGACTTTGGGTTATTGATTATCCAGCAATGACTCTAAGTTATTGATTATCCAGCAATGACACTGTGGTTATTGATTATCCAGCAAAGAATCTGGGGTTATTGATTGTACAACAAACAATCTGGGTTATGGATTATCCAGCAATGACTCTGGGGTTATTGATTATCCAGCAATGACTCTGGAGTTATTGATTATCCAGTAATGACTCTGGGTTATTGATTATCCAGCAATGACATGGTGGTTATTGATTATCCAGCAAAGAATCGAGGGTTGTTGATGATCAGCAATGATTCTGGGTTATTGATTATCCATCATTGACCTTGTGTTTATTGATTATCCAGCAATGATTCTGGGGTTATTGACTATCCAGCAATGACACTGGGGTTATTGATTAACCAGCAATGATGCTGGGTTATTGATTATCCAGCACTGACTCTGGGGTTATTGATTATCCAGCAATGACTCTGCTGTTATTGATTATGCAGCAATGATTGTGGTGTTATTGATTATCCAGCAATGACTCTGGGTTATTAATTATCCAGCAATGATTCTGTGTCATTGATTATCCAGCAATGACTCTGGGTTATTCATTATCCAGCAATGATTCTGGGTTATTTATTATCCAGCAATGACTCTGTGCTTATTGATTACACAGCAATGACTCTGAGGTTATTGATTATACAATAATGACTCTGGGTTGCTGATTATCCAGCAATGCCTCTGGGGTTATCGATCATCCAGCAATGACTCTGTGGTTATTGATTATCCAACAATGACACTGGGGCTATTGACAATCCAGCAATGACTCTGGGTTTATTTATTATCCAGCAATGACTCTGTGGCTATTGATTATCCAGCAATGACTTTGTTTTATTGATTATCCAGCAATGATTCTGCTTTGTTGATTATCCAGCAATGACTCTGGGGTAACTGATTATCCAGCAATGACTCTGTCATTAATGATCATCCAGCAATGATTCTGGTGTTATTGATTTTCCAACAATGATTCTGGGTTATTGATTCACCAGCAATGACTCTGGGATTATTGATTGTCCAGCAAAGACAATGGTGTACTGATTATCCAGCAATGACTCTGGGGTTACTGCTAATCCAGCAATGACTCTGAGTTATCGATTATCTAGCAATGACACTGTGGTTATTGATTATCCAGCAAAGAATTTGGGGTTATTGATTATACAACAAACAATCTGGGTTATGGATTATCCAGCAATGACTCTGGGGTTATTGATTATCCAGCAATGACTCTGGGGTTATTGATTATTCAGCAATGACTCTGTGGGTATTGATTATCCATCAATGACTCTGGGGTTATTGATTATCTAGCAAAGATTCTGGATTATTGATTATCCAGCAAGGATTCTGGAGTTATTGATTATCCAGCAATGATTCTGGGCTTATTGATTATCCAGCAATGACTCTGGGGTTATTGATTATCCAGCAATGACTCTGGGTTATTGATTATCCAACAATGACTTTGCGGTTATTGATTATCTAGCAATGATTCTGGGGTTATTGATTATCCAGCAATGGCTCTGGGGTTATTGATTAACCAGCAATGACTCTGGGTTATTGATTATCCAGCAATGACTCTGGGGTTATTGATTAACCAGCAATGACTCTGGATTATTGATTATCCAGCATTGACCTTGTGTTTATTCATTATCCAGCAATGATTCTGTGCTTATTGATTATACAACAATGACACTGGGGCTATTGACAATCCAGCAATGATTCTGGGGTTATTGATTATCCAGCAATGACTCTGTGGTTATTGATTATCCAGCAATGACATTGTGTTTATTGATTATCCAGCAATGATTCTGCTTTGTTGATTATCCAGCAATGACTCTGGGGTAACTGATTATCCAGCAATGACTCTGTAGTTAATGATCATCCCGCAATGACTCTGTAGTTAATGATCATCCAGCAATGATTCTGGTGTTATTGATTTTCCAACAATGATTCTGGGTTATTGTTTCACCAGCAATGACTCTGGGATTATTGATTGTCCAACAAAGACAATGGTGTACTGATTATCCAGCAATGACTTTGGGTTATTGATTATCCAGCAATGACTCTAAGTTATTGATTATCCAGCAATGACACTGTGGTTATTGATTATCCAGCAAAGAATCTGGGGTTATTGATTGTACAACAAACAATCTGGGTTATGGATTATCCAGCAATGACTCTGGGGTTATTGATTATCCAGCAATGACTCTGGAGTTATTGATTATCCAGTAATGACTCTGGGTTATTGATTATCCAGCAATGACATGGTGGTTATTGATTATCCAGCAAAGAATCGAGGGTTGTTGATGATCAGCAATGATTCTGGGTTATTGATTATCCAGCATTGACCTTGTGTTTATTGATTATCCAGCAATGATTCTGGGGTTATTGACTATCCAGCAATGACACTGGGGTTATTGATTAACCAGCAATGATGCTGGGTTATTGATTATCCAGCACTGACTCTGGGGTTATTGATTATCCAGCAATGACTCTGCTGTTATTGATTATGCAGCAATGATTGTGGTGTTATTGATTATCCAGCAATGACTCTGGGTTATTAATTATCCAGCAATGATTCTGTGTCATTGATTATCCAGCAATGACTCTGGGTTATTCATTATCCAGCAATGATTCTGGGTTATTTATTATCCAGCAATGACTCTGTGCTTATTGATTACACAGCAATGACTCTGAGGTTATTGATTATACAATAATGACTCTGGGTTGCTGATTATCCAGCAATGCCTCTGGGGTTATCGATCATCCAGCAATGACTCTGTGGTTATTGATTATCCAACAATGACACTGGGGCTATTGACAATCCAGCAATGACTCTGGGTTTATTTATTATCCAGCAATGACTCTGTGGTTATTGATTATCCAGCAATGACTTTGTTTTATTGATTATCCAGCAATGATTCTGCTTTGTTGATTATCCAGCAATGACTCTGGGGTAACTGATTATCCAGCAATGACTCTGTCATTAATGATCATCCAGCAATGATTCTGGTGTTATTGATTTTCCAACAATGATTCTGGGTTATTGATTCACCAGCAATGACTCTGGGATTATTGATTGTCCAGCAAAGACAATGGTGTACTGATTATCCAGCAATGACTCTGGGGTTACTGCTAATCCAGCAATGACTCTGAGTTATCGATTATCTAGCAATGACACTGTGGTTATTGATTATCCAGCAAAGAATTTGGGGTTATTGATTATACAACAAACAATCTGGGTTATGGATTATCCAGCAATGACACTGGGGTTATTGATTATCCAGCAATGACTCTGGGGTTATTGATTATTCAGCAATGACTCTGTGGGTATTGATTATCCATCAATGACTCTGGGGTTATTGATTATCTAGCAAAGATTCTGGATTATTGATTATCCAGCAAGGATTCTGGAGTTATTGATTATCCAGCATTGACTTTGTGTTTATTGATTATCCAGCAATGATTCTGGGGTTATTAATTGTCCAGCAATGACTCTGGGGTTATTGATTAACCAGCAATGACTTTGGGTTATTGATTATCCAGAAATGACTCTAAGTTATTGATTATCCAGCAATGACACTGTGGTTATTGATTATCCAGCAAAGAATCTGGGGTTATTGATTGTACAACAATCAATCTGGGTTATGGATTATCCAGCAATGACTCTGGGGTTACTGATTATCCAGCAATGACTCTGGGGTTATTGATTATCCAGCAATGACTCTGGGGTATTGATTATCCATCAATGACTCTGGGGTTATTGATTATCCAGCAATGACTCTGGGTTATTCATTATCCAGCATTGACCTTGTGTTTATTCATTATCCAGCAATGATTCTGGGGTTATTGACTATCCAGCAATGACTCTGGGGTTACTGATTAACCAGCAATGGTGCTGGGTTGTTGATTATCCAGGAATGACTCTGTGGTTATTGATTAACCAGCAATGACTCTGGGTTATTGATTATCCAGCAATGACTCTGGACTTAATGATTATCCAGCAATGACTCTGGGGTTATTGAATATCCAGAAATGGCACTTGGTTATTGATTATCCAGCAATGACTCTGGGTTATTGATTATCCAACAATGACTTTGCGGTTATTGATTATCCAGCAATGATTCTGCATTATTGTTTATCCAGCAATGAATCTGGGGTAACTGATTATCCAACAATGACTCTGTAGTTAATGATTATCCCGCAATGATTCTGGTGTTATTGATTTTCCAACAATGATTCTGCGGGTATTGATTTTCCAACAATAATTCTGGGTTATTGATTAACCAGCAATGAATCTGGGATTATCGATTGTGCAGCAAACATACTGGTGTTACTGATTATCCAGCAATGACTCTGCGGTTACTGCTAATCCAGCAAAGAATCTGGGGTTATTGATTATACAACAATCAATCTGGGTTATTAATTATCCAGCAATGACTCTGGGGTTATCGATTATCCAGCAATGATTCTGGTGGTATTGATTATCCATCAATGACTCTGGGGTTATTGATTATCCAGCAATGATTCTGGATTATTGATGATCCAGCAAGGATTCTGGAGTTATTGATTGTCCAGCAATGATTCTGGGGTCATTCCTCATGCAGCAATGGCTATGATTTACTGATGATACAGCAATGACTCTGGGGATATTGATTCTCCAGGAATGATTCTGGACATATTGATTATCCAGCAAACATTCTGGGGATATTGATTATCCAGCAATGACTCTGGGCTTATTGATTATCTGGCAATGACCCTGGGGTTATTGATGATCCAGCAATGACTCTGGGGTTATTGATTATCCAGCAATGATTCTGGGGTTATTGATTATCCAGTAATGAATCTGGGGTTATTGATAACCCAACAGTCAATCTGGGTTATTGATAATCAAGAAATGACTCAGGGGTTATTGATAATCAAGCAATGATTCTGGGTATATTGGTTATCCAGCAATAAATCTGTGGTTATTGATAATCACACAATCAATCTGGGTTATTGATAATCCAGCAATGACGCTGGGGTTATTGATTATCCAGCAATGACTCTGGTGTTATTGATTATCCAGCAATGACTCTGGGGTTATTGATTATTCAGCAATGAATCATGGGGTTATTGATAATCCAACAAACAAACAGGGATGTTGATAATCCAGCAATGACTCTGGGGTTATTGATTATCCAGCAATGACTCTGGGTTGATTGAGTATCCTGCAATGACTATGGGGTTATTGATTATACAGCAATGAGTCTGGATTATTGATTATCCAACAATGATTCTGGTGATATTATTTTTCCAACAATGATTCTGGCGATATTGATTATCCAACAATGACTCTGGGGATATTGATTATCCAACAATGACTCTGGGGATATTGATTATCAAACAATGACTCTGGGATATTATTTATATAACAATGCCTCTGTGATATTATTTATATAACAATGACTCTGGGATATTATTTATATAACAATGTCTCTGGGATATTATTTATATAACAATGTCTCTGGCATATTATTTATATAACAATGACTCTGGTATATTATTTATATAACAATGTCTCTGGGATATTATTTATATAACAATGACTCTGGGATATTATTTATATAACAATGTCTCTGTGATATTATTTATCCAACAATGACTCTGGGATATTATTTATATAACAATGTCTCGGGGATATTATTTATATAACAATGACTCTGGGATATTATTTATATAACAATGACTCTGGGATATTATTTATATTACAATATCTCTGGGATATTATTTATATAACAATGTCTCTGGGATATTATTTATGTAACAATGACTCTGGGATATTATTTATCTAACAATGCCTCTGGGATATTATTTATCCAACAATGACTCTGGGATATTATTTATAGAACAATATATCTGGGATATTATTTATATAACAATGTCTCTGGCATATTATTTATATAACAATGTCTCTGGGATATCATTTATATGACAATGACTCTGTGATATTATTTATATAACAATGACTCTGGGATATTATTTATATAACAATGTCTCTGGCATATTATTTATATAACAATGACTCTGGTATATTATTTATATAACAATGTCTCTGGGATATCATTTATATGACAATGACTCTGTGATATTATTTATATAACAATGACTCTGGGATATTATTTATATAACAATGTCTCTGGCATATTATTTATATAACAATGACTCTGGGATATTATTTATATAACAATGTCTCTTGGATATTATTAATATAACAATGACTCTGGGATATTATTTATATAACAATGACTCTGGGATATTATTTATATAACAATATCTCTGCGATATTATTAGTTTAAGAATATCTCTGGGATATTATTTATATAAAAATATCTCTGGGATATTATTTATATAACAATGACTCTGGGATATTATTGATATAACAATGACTCTGGGATATTATTGATATAACAATGTCTCTGGGATATTATTTATATAACAATGTCTCTGGGGATATTATTTATATAAGAATATATCTGGGATATTATTTACATAACAATGACTCTGGGATATTATTTATATAACAATGTCTCTGGGATATTATTTATATAACAATGACTCTGGGGATATTATTTATATAACAATGATTCTGGGATATTATTTATATAACAATGTCTCCGGGGATATTATTTATATAACAATGACTCTGGGGATATTATTTATATAACAATATCTCTAAATATATTATTTATATAACAATGACTCTGGGATATTATTGATATAACAATGACTCTGGGATATTATTGATATAACAATGTCTCTGGGATATTACTTATATAACAATGTCTCTGGGGATATTACTTATATAACAATATCTCTGGGATATTATTTATATAACAATGACTCTGGGATATTATTTATATCACAATATCTCTGGGATATTATTTATATAACAATGTCTCTGGGGATATTATTTATATAAGAATATATCTGGGATATTATTTACATAACAATGACTCTGGGATATTATATATATAACAATGTCTCTGGGATATTATTTATATATCAATGACTCTGGGATATTATTTATATAACAATGACTCTGGGGATATTATTTATATAACAATGTCTCTGGGATATTATTTATATAACAATGACTCTGGGGATATTATTTATATAACAATGTCTCTGTGGTATGATTTATATAACAATGAATCTGGGGATATTTTTTATATAACAATGTCTCTGGGCTATTATTTATATAACAATGACTCTGGGATATTATTTATATAACAATGTCTCCGGGGATATTATTTATATAACAATGACTCTGGGGATATTATTTATATAACAATATCTCTGGGTATATTATTTATATAACAATGTCTCTGGGATATTATTTATATAAAATGACTCTGGGGATATTATTTATATAACAATGACTCTGGGGATATTATTTATATAACAATATCTCTGGGGATATTATTTATATAACAATGTCTCTGGAATATTATTTATATAACAATGACTCTGTGGATATTATTTATATAACAATATCTCTGGGATATTATTTATATTACAATGACTCTGGGCTATTATTTATATAACAATGTCTCTGGGATATTATTTATATAACTATGACTCTGGGATATTATTTATACAACAATGTCTCTGGGATATTATTTATATAACAATATCTCTGGGGATATTATTTATATGACAATGTCTCTGGGGATAGAAACATAGAAACATAGAAAATAGGTGCAGGAGCAGGCCATTCAGCCCTTCCAGCCTGCACCGCCATTCAATGAGTTCATGGCTGAACATGAAACTTCAGTACCCCCTTCCTGCTTTCTCGCCATAACCCTTGATCCCCCGAGTAGTAAGGATTTCATCGAACTCCCTTTTGAATATATTTAGTGAATTGGCCTCAACTACTTTCTGTGGTAGAGAATTCCACAGGTTCACCACTCTCTGGGTGAAGAAGTTTCTCCTCATCTCGGTATTATTTATATAACAATATCTCTGGAGATATTATTTATATAACAATGTCTCTGGGATATTATTATTATAACAATGACTCTGGGGATACTATTTATATAACAATGACTCTGGGATATTATTTATATAACAATGACTCTGGGATATTATTTATATAACAATATCTCTGGGGATATTATTTATATAACAATGTCTCTGGGATATTATTTATATAACAATGTCTCTGGGATATTATTTATACAACAATGTCTCTGGGATATTATTTATATAACAATGACTCTGGGATATTATTTATATAACAATGACTCTGGGGATATTATTTATACAACAATGTCTCTGGGATATTATTTATAGCACAATATCTCTGGGGATAATATTTATATAACAATGACTCTGGGGATATTATTTATATAACAATGACTCTGGGATTTTATTTATATAAACAATATCTCTGGGGATATTATTTATATAACAATGACTCTGGGATATTATTTATATAACAATGACTCTGGGGATATTATTTATATAACAATATCTCTGGAGATATTATTTATATAACAATATCTCTGGGATATTATTTATATAACAATGACTCTGGGATATTATTTATATAACAATATCTCTGGGATATTATTTATATAACAATGACTCTGGGATATTATTTATAGAACAATGTCTCTGGAATATTATTTATATAACAATGACTCTGGGTATATTATATATATAACAATATCTCTGGGATATTATTTATATTACAATGACTCTGGGATATTATTTATATAACAATGTCTCTGGGATATTATTTATATAACAATGACTCTGGGGATATTATTTATATAACAATGACTCTGCGGATATAATTTATATCATAATGTCTCTGGGATATTATTTTTATAACAATGACTCTGGGATATTATTTATATAACAATGTCTCTGGGATATTATTTATACAACAATATCTCTGGGATATTATTTATATAACAATGTCTCTGGGATATTATTTGTATAACAATGACTCTGGGATATTATTTATATAACAATATCTCTGGAGATATTATTTATATAACAATGACTCTGGGATATTATTTATATCACAATATCTCTGGGACATTATTTATATAACAATGACTCTGGGATATTATTTATATAACAATGTCTCTGGAATATTATTTATATAACAATGACTCTGGGGATATTATATATATAACAATATCTCTGGGATATTATTTATATAACAATGACTCTGGGGATATTATTTATATAACAATGACTCTGGGGATATAATTTATATCACAATGACTCTGGGATATTATTTATATAACAATGTCTCTGGGATATTATTTATAAAACAATGTCTCTGGGATATTATTTATAAAACAATGTCTCTGGGATATTATTTTTATCACAATATCTCTGGGATATTACTTATATAACAATGACTCTGGGATATTATTTATATAAAAATATCTCTGGGATATTATTTATATAACAATGACTCTGGGATATTATTTATACAACAATGTCTGTGGGATATTTTTTATATAACAATGACTCTGGGATATTATTTATATAAAAATATCTCTGGGATATTATTTATATAAAAATATCTCTGGGATATTATTTATATAACAATATCTCTGGGGATATTATTTATATAAAATGACTCTGGGGATATTATTTATATAACAATGTCTCTGGGATATTATTTATATAACAATGACTCTGGGATATTATTTATATAACAATGTCTCTGGGGATATTATTTATATAACAATGACTCTGGGATATTATTTATACAACAATGTCTCTGGGATATTATTTATCCAACAATGACTCTGGGATATTATTTATATAACAATGACTCTGGTATATTATTTATATAACAATGTCTCTGGCATATTATTTATATAACAATGACTCTGGTATATTATTTATATAACAATGTCTCTGGGATATTATTTATATAACAATGTCTCAGGGATATTATTTGTATAACAATGTCTCTGGCATATTATTTATATAACAATGACTCTGGTATATTATTTATATAACAATGTCTCTGGCACATTATTTATATAACAATGACTCTGGTATATTATTTATATAACAATGTCTCTTGGAGATTATTTATATAACAATGAATCTGGAATATTATTTATATAACAATATCTCTGGGGATATTATTTATATAACAATGTCTCTGGGATATTATTTATACAACAATATCTCTGGGATATTATTTATATAACAATGTCTCTGGGATATTATTTATACAACAATATCTCTGGGGATATTATTTGTATAACAATGACTCTGGGATATTATTTATATAACAATGACTCTGGGGATATTATTTATATAAAATGACTCTGGGGATATTATTTATATAACAATGTCTCTGGGATATTATTTATATAACAATGACTCTGGGATATTATTTATATAACAATGTCTCTGGGGATATTATTTATATAACAATGACTCTGGGATATTATTTATACAACAATGTCTCTGGGATATTATTTATCCAACAATGACTCTGGGATATTATTTATATAACAATGACTCTGGTATATTATTTATATAACAATGTCTCTGGCATATTATTTATATAACAATGACTCTGGTATATTATTTATATAACAATGTCTCTGGGATATTATTTATATAACAATGTCTCTGGGATATTATTTGTATAACAATGTCTCTGGCATATTATTTATATAACAATGACTCTGGTATATTATTTATATAACAATGTCTCTGGCACATTATTTATATAACAATGTCTCTTGGATATTATTTATATAACAATGAATCTGGAATATTATTTATATAACAATGTCTCCGGGATATTATTTATACAACAATGTCTCTGGGATATTATTTATATAACAACGACTCTGGGATATTATTTATATTACAATATCTCTGGGATATTATTTATATAACAATGTCTCTGGGATATTATTTATCCAACAATGACTCTGGGATATTATTTATATAACAATGTCTCTGGCATATTATTAATATAACAATGAATCTGGGATATTATTTATATAACAATGACTCTGGGGATATTATATATATAACAATATCTCTGGGATATTATTTATATTACAATGACTCTGGGATATTATTTATATAACAATGTCTCTGGGATATTATTTATATAACAATGACTCTGGGGATATTATTTATATAACAATGACTCTGGGATATTATTTATATCACAATATCTCTGGGACATTATTTATATAACAATGACTCTGGGATATTATTTATATAACAATGTCTCTGGAATATTATTTATATAACAATGACTCTGGGGATATTATATATATAACAATATCTCTGGGATATAATTTATATCACAATGACTCTGGGATATTATTTATATAACAATGTCTCTGGGATATTATTTATAAAACAATGTCTCTGGGATATTATTTATAAAACAATGTCTCTGGGATATTATTTTTATCACAATATCTCTGGGATATTATTTATATAACAATGACTCTGGGATATTATTTATATAAAAATATCTCTGGGATATTATTTATATAACAATGACTCTGGGATATTATTTATACAACAATGTCTGTGGGATATTTTTTATATAACAATGACTCTGGGATATTATTTATATAAAAATATCTCTGGGATATTATTTATATAAAAATATCTCTGGGAAATTATTTATATAACAATATCTCTGGGGATATTATTTATATAACAATGACTCTGGGATATTATTTATATAACAATATCTCTGGGGATATTATTTATATAACAATGTCTCTGGGATATTATTTATACAACAATATCTCTGGGATATTATTTATATAACAATGTCTCTGGGATATTATTTATACAACAATATCTCTGGGGATATTATTTGTATAACAATGACTCTGGGATATTATTTATATAACAATGACTCTGGGGATATTATTTATATAAAATGACTCTGGGGATATTATTTATATAACAATGTCTCTGGGATATTATTTATATAACAATGACTCTGGGATATTATTTATATAACAATGTCTCTGGGATATTATTTATCCAACAATGACTCTGGGATATTATTTATATAAAATGACTCTGGGGATATTATTTATATAACAATGTCTCTGGGATATTATTTATATAACAATGTCTCTGGGATATTATTTATATAACAATGACTCTGGGATATTATTTATATAACAATGTCTCTGGGGATATTATTTATATAACAATGACTCTGGGATATTATTTATATAACAATGACTCTGGGGATATTATTTATATAAAATGACTCTGGGGATATTATTTATATAACAATGTCTCTGGGATATTATTTATATAACAATGACTCTGGGATATTATTTATATAACAATGTCTCTGGGATATTATTTATATAACAATGACTCTGGGATATTATTTATATAACAATGTCTCTGGGGATATTATTTATATAACAATGACTCTGGGATATTATTTATACAACAATGTCTCTGGGATATTATTTATCCAACAATGACTCTGGGATATTATTTATATAACAATGTCTCTGGGGATATTGTTTATATAACAATGACTCTGGGATATTATTTATACAACAATGTCTCTGGGATATTATTTATCCAACAATGACTCTGGGATATTATTTATATAACAATGACTCTGGTATATTATTTATATAACAATGTCTCTGGCATATTATTTATATAACAATGACTCTGGTATATTATTTATATAACAATGTCTCTGGGATATTATTTATATAACAATGTCTCTGGGATATTATTTGTATAACAATGTCTCTGGCATATTATTTATATAACAATGACTCTGGTATATTATTTATATAACAATGTCTCTGGCACATTATTTATATAACAATGACTCTGGTATATTATTTATATAACAATGTCTCTTGGATATTATTTATATAACAATGAATCTGGAATATTATTTATATAACAATATCTCTGGGGATATTATTTATATAACAATGTCTCTGGGATATTACTTATACAACAATATCTCTGGGATATTATTTATATAACAATGTCTCTGGGATATTATTTATACAACAATATCTCTGGGGATATTATTTGTATAACAATGACTCTGGGATATTATTTATATAACAATGACTCTGGGGATATTATTTATATAAAATGACTCTGGGGATATTATTTATATAACAATGTCTCTGGGATATTATTTATATAACAATGACTCTGGGATATTATTTATATAACAATGTCTCTGGGGATATTATTTATATAACAATGACTCTGTGATATTATTTATACAACAATGTCTCTGGGATATTATTTATCCAACAATGACTCTGGTATATTATTTATATAACAATGTCTCTGGCATATTATTTATATAACAATGACTCTGGTATATTATTTATATAACAATGTCTCTGGGATATTATTTATATAACAATGTCTCTGGGATATTATTTGTATAACAATGTCTCTGGCATATTATTTATATAACAATGACTCTGGTATATTATTTATATAACAATGTCTCTGGCACATTATTTATATAACAATGACTCTGGTATATTATTTATATAACAATGTCTCTTGGATATTATTTATATAACAATGAATCTGGAATATTATTTATATAACAATGTCTCCGGGATATTATTTATACAACAATGTCTCTGGGATATTATTTATATAACAATGACTCTGGGATATTATTTATATAACAATGTCTCTGGGATATTATTTATATAACAATGACTCTGGGGATATTATTTATATAACAATGACTCTGGGGATATAATTTATATCACAATGACTCTGGCATATTATTTATAGAACAATGTCTCTGGGATATTATTTATAAAACAATGACTCTGGGGATATTATTTATAAAACAATTTCTCTGGGATATTATTTTTCTCACAATATCTCTGGGATATTATTTATATAACAATGACTCTGGGATATTATTTATATAAAAATATCTCTGGGATATTATTTATATAACAATGACTCTGGGATATTATTTATACAACAATGTCTGTGGGATATTTTTTACATAACAATGACTCTGGGATATTATTTATATAAAAATATCACTGGGATATTATTTATATAAAAATATCTCTGGGATATTATTTATATAAAAATGACTCTGGGATGATATTTATACAACAAGGGGATATTATTTATATAACAATATCTCTGGGGATATTATTTATATAACAATGACTCTGGGATATTATTTATATAACAATATCTCTGGGGATATTATTTATATAAAATGACTCTGGGGATATTATTTATATAACAATGTCTCTGGGATATTATTTATACAACAATTTCTCTGGGGATATTATTTGTATAACAATGACTCTAGGATATTATTTATATAACAATGACACTGGGGATATTATTTATATAAAATGACTCTGGGGATATTATTTATATAACAATGTCTCTGGGATATTATTTATATAACAATGACTCTGGGATATTATTTATATAACAATGTCTCTGGGGATATTATTTATATAACAATGACTCTGGGATATTATTTATCCAACAAGGACTCTGGGATATTATTTATATAACAATGTCTCTGGCATATTATTTATATAACAATGACGCTGGTATATTATTTATATAACAATGTCTCTGGCATATTATTTATATAACAATGACTCTGGTATATTATTTATATAACAATGTCTCTGGGATATTATTTTTATAACAATGTCTCTGGCATATTATTTATATAACAATGACTCTGCTATATTATTTATATAACAATGTCTCTGGGATATTATTTGTATAACAATGACTCTGGGATATTATTTATATAACAATGTCTCTGGCACATTATTTATATAACAATGACACTGGTATATTATTTATATAACAATGTCTCTGGGATATTATTTATATAACAATGAATCTGGAATATTATTTATATAACAATGTCTCCGGGATATTATTTATACAACAATGTCTCTGGGGATATTATTTATATAACAACGACTCTGGGATATTATTTATATTACAATATCTCTAGGATATTATTTATATAACAATGTCTCTGGGATATTATTTATCCAACAATGACTCTGGGATATTATTTATATAACAATGTCTCTGGCATATTATTAATATAACAATGAATCTGGGATATTATTTATATAACAATGTCTCTGGGATATTATTTATATAACAATGTCTTGGGATATTATTTATATAACAATGACTCTGGGATATTATTGATATAACAATGTCTCTGGGATATTATTAATATAACAATGTCTCTGGGATATTATTAATATAACAATGACTCTTGGATATTATTTATATAACAATATCTCTGCGATATTATTAGTTTAAGAATATCTCTGGGATATTATTTATATAACAATGTCTCTGGGATATTATTTATGTTAAAATATCTCTGGGATATTATTGATATAACAATGACTCTGGGATATTATTGATATAACAATGTCTCTGGGATATTACTTATATAACAATGTCTCTGGGGATATTACTTATATAACAATGTCTATGGGATATTATTTATATAACAATGACTCTGGGATATTATTTATATAACAATGTCTCTGGGGATATTATTTATATAACAATGACTCTGGGATATTATTTATACAACAATGTCTCTGGGATATTATTTATCCAACAATGACTCTGGGATATTATTTATATAACAATGACTCTGGTATATTATTTATATAACAATGTCTCTGGCATATTATTTATATAACAATGACTCTGGTATATTATTTATATAACAATGTCTCTGGGATATTATTTATATAACAATGTCTCTGGGATATTATTTGTATAACAATGTCTCTGGCATATTATTTATATAACAATGACTCTGGTATATTATTTATATAACAATGTCTCTGGCACATTATTTATATAACAATGACTCTGGTATATTATTTATATAACAATGTCTCTTGGAGATTATTTATATAACAAGGAATCTGGAATATTATTTATATAACAATATCTCTGGGGATATTATTTATATAACAATGTCTCTGGGATATTATTTATACAACAATATCTCTGGGATATTATTTATATAACAATGTCTCTGGGATATTATTTATACAACAATATCTCTGGGGATATTATTTGTATAACAATGACTCTGGGATATTATTTATATAACAATGACTCTGGGGATATTATTTATATAAAATGACTCTGGGGATATTATTTATATAACAATGTCTCTGGGATATTATTTATATAACAATGACTCTGGGATATTATTTATATAACAATGTCTCTGGGGATATTATTTATATAACAATGACTCTGGGATATTATTTATACAACAATGTCTCTGGGATATTATTTATCCAACAATGACTCTGGGATATTATTTATATAACAATGACTCTGGTATATTATTTATATAACAATGTCTCTGGCATATTATTTATATAACAATGACTCTGGTATATTATTAATATAACAATGTCTCTGGGATATTATTTATATAACAATGACTCTGGGATATTATTTATATAACAATGTCTCTGGGGATATTATTTATATAACAATGACTCTGGGATATTATTTATACAACAATGTCTCTGGGATATTATTTATCCAACAATGACTCTGGGATATTATTTATATAACAATGTCTCTGGGGATATTGTTTATATAACAATGACTCTGGGATATTATTTATACAACAATGTCTCTGGGATATTATTTATCCAACAATGACTCTGGGATATTATTTATATAACAATGACTCTGGTATATTATTTATATAACAATGTCTCTGGCATATTATTTATATAACAATGACTCTGGTATATTATTTATATAACAATGTCTCTGGGATATTATTTATATAACAATGTCTCTGGGATATTATTTGTATAACAATGTCTCTGGCATATTATTTATATAACAATGACTCTGGTATATTATTTATATAACAATGTCTCTGGCACATTATTTATATAACAATGACTCTGGTATATTATTTATATAACAATGTCTCTTGGATATTATTTATATAACAATGAATCTGGAATATTATTTATATAACAATGTCTCCGGGATATTATTTATACAACAATGTCTCTGGGATATTATTTATATAACAACGACTCTGGGATATTATTTATATTACAATATCTCTGGGATATTATTTATATAACAATGTCTCTGGGATATTATTTATCCAACAATGACTCTGGGATATTATTTATATAACAATGTCTCTGGCATATTATTAATATAACAATGAATCTGGGATATTATTTATATAACAATGTCTCTGGAATATTATTTATATAACAATGACTCTGGGGATATTATATATATAACAATATCTCTGGGATATTATTTGTATTACAATGACTCTGGGATATTATTTATATAACAATGTCTCTGGGATATTATTTATATAACAATGACTCTGGGGATATTATTTATATAACAATGACTCTGGGATATTATTTATATCACAATATCTCTGGGACATTATTTATATAACAATGACTCTGGGATATTATTTATATAACAATGTCTCTGGAATATTATTTATATAACAATGACTCTGGGGATATTATATATATAACAATATCTCTGGGATTTAATTTATATCACAATGACTCTGGGATATTATTTATATAACAATGTCTCTGGGATATTATTTATAAAACAATGTCTCTGGGATATTATTTTTATCACAATATCTCTGGGATATTATTTATATAACAATGACTCTGGGATATTATTTATATAAAAATATCTCTGGGATATTATTTATATAACAATGACTCTGGGATATTATTTATACAACAATGTCTGTGGGATATTTTTTATATAACAATGACTCTGGGATATTATTTATATAAAAATATCTCTGGGATATTATTTATATAAAAATATCTCTGGGAAATTATTTATATAACAATATCTCTGGGGATATTATTTATATAACAATGACTCTGGGATATTATTTATATAACAATATCTCTGGGGATATTATTTATATAACAATGTCTCTGGGATATTATTTATACAACAATATCTCTGGGATATTATTTATATAACAATGTCTCTGGGATATCATTTATACAACAATATCTCTGGGGATATTATTTGTATAACAATGACTCTGGGATATTATTTATATAACAATGACTCTGGGGATATTATTTATATAAAATGACTCTGGGGATATTATTTATATAACAATGTCTCTGGGATATTATTTATATAACAATGACTCTGGGATATTATTTATATAACAATGTCTCTGGGGATATTATTTATATAACAATGACTCTGGGATATTATTTATACAACAATGTCTCTGGGATATTATTTATCCAACAATGACTCTGGGATATTATTTATATAACAATGTCTCTGGGGATATTATTTATATAACAATGACTCTGGGATATTATTTATACAACAATGTCTCTGGGATATTATTTATCCAACAATGACTCTGGGATATTATTTATATAACAATGACTCTGGTATATTATTTATATAACAATGTCTCTGGCATATTATTTATATAACAATGACTCTGGTATATTATTTATATAACAATGTCTCTGGGATATTATTTATATAACAATGTCTCTGGGATATTATTTGTATAACAATGTCTCTGGCATATTATTTATATAACAATGACTCTGGTATATTATTTATATAACAATGTCTCTGGCACATTATTTATATAACAATGACTCTGGTATATTATTTATATAACAATGTCTCTTGGATATTATTTATATAACAATGAATCTGGAATATTATTTATATAACAATATCTCTGGGGATATTATTTATATAACAATGTCTCTGGGATATTATTTATATAACAATGTCTCTGGGATATTATTTATACAACAATATCTCTGGGGATATTATTTGTATAACAATGACTCTGGGATATTATTTATATAACAATGACTCTGGGGATATTATTTATATAAAATGACTCTGGGGATATTATTTATATAACAATGTCTCTGGGATATTATTTATATAACAATGACTCTGGGATATTATTTATATAACAATGTCTCTGGGGATATTATTTATATAACAATGACTCTGGGATATTATTTATACAACAATGTCTCTGGGATATTATTTATCCAACAATGACTCTGGGATATTATTTATATAACAATGACTCTGGTATATTATTTATATAACAATGTCTCTGGCATATTATTTATATAACAATGACTCTGGTATATTATTTATATAACAATGTCTCTGGGATATTATTTATATAACAATGTCTCTGGGATATTATTTGTATAACAATGTCTCTGGCATATTATTTATATAACAATGACTCTGGTATATTATTTATATAACAATGTCTCTGGCACATTATTTATATAACAATTACTCTGGTATATTATTTATATAACAATGTCTCTTGGATATTATTTATATAACAATGAATCTGGAATATTATTTATATAACAATGTCTCCGGGATATTATTTATACAACAATGTCTCTGGGATATTATTTATATAACAATGACTCTGGGATATTATTTATATAACAATGTCTCTGGGATATTACTTATACAACAATATCTCTGGGATATTATTTATATAACAATGTCTCTGGGATATTATTTATACAACAATATCTCTGGGGATATTATTTGTATAACAATGACTCTGGGATATTATTTATATAACAATGACTCTGGGGATATTATTTATATAAAATGACTCTGGGGATATTATTTATATAACAATGTCTCTGGGATATTATTTATATAACAATGACTCTGGGATATTATTTATATAACAATGTCTCTGGGGATATTATTTATATAACAATGACTCTGTGATATTATTTATACAACAATGTCTCTGGGATATTATTTATCCAACAATGACTCTGGTATATTATTTATATAACAATGTCTCTGGCATATTATTTATATAACAATGACTCTGGTATATTATTTATATAACAATGTCTCTGGGATATTATTTATATAACAATGTCTCTGGGATATTATTTGTATAACAATGTCTCTGGCATATTATTTATATAACAATGACTCTGGTATATTATTTATATAACAATGTCTCTGGCACATTATTTATATAACAATGACTCTGGTATATTATTTATATAACAATGTCTCTTGGATATTATTTATATAACAATGAATCTGGAATATTATTTATATAACAATGTCTCCGGGATATTATTTATACAACAATGTCTCTGGGATATTATTTATATAACAATGACTCTGGGATATTATTTATATAACAATGTCTCTGGGATATTATTTATATAACAATGACTCTGGGGATATTATTTATATAACAATGACTCTGGGGATATAATTTATATCACAATGACTCTGGCATATTATTTATATAACAATGTCTCTGGGATATTATTTGTAAAACAATGACTCTGGGGATATTATTTATAAAACAATTTCTCTGGGATATTATTTTTATCACAATATCTCTGGGATATTATTTATATAACAATGACTCTGGGATATTATTTATATAAAAATATCTCTGGGATATTATTTATATAACAATGACTCTGGGATATTATTTATACAACAATGTCTGTGGGATATTTTTTACATAACAATGACTCTGGGATATTATTTATATAAAAATATCACTGGGATATTATTTATATAAAAATATCTCTGGGATATTATTTATATAAAAATGACTCTGGGATGATATTTATACAACAAGGGGATATTATTTATATAACAATATCTCTGGGGATATTATTTATATAACAATGACTCTGGGATATTATTTATATAACAATATCTCTGGGGATATTATTTATATAAAATGACTCTGGGGATATTATTTATATAACAATGTCTCTGGGATATTATTTATACAACAATTTCTCTGGGGATATTATTTGTATAACAATGACTCTACGATATTATTTATATAACAATGACACTGGGGATATTATTTATATAAAATGACTCTGGGGATATTATTTATATAACAATGTCTCTGGGATATTATTTATATAACAATGACTCTGGGATATTATTTATATAACAATGTCTCTGGGGATATTATTTATATAACAATGACTCTGGGATATTATTTATCCAACAAGGACTCTGGGATATTATTTATATAACAATGTCTCTGGCATATTATTTATATAACAATGACGCTGGTATATTATTTATATAACAATGTCTCTGGCATATTATTTATATAACAATGACTCTTGTATATTATTTATATAACAATGTCTCTGGGATATTATTTTTATAACAATGTCTCTGGCATATTATTTATATAACAATGACTCTGCTATATTATTTATATAACAATGTCTCTGGGATATTATTTGTATAACAATGACTCTGGGATATTATTTATATAACAATGTCTCTGGCACATTATTTATATAACAATGACACTGGTATATTATTTATATAACAATGTCTCTGGGATATTATTTATATAACAATGAATCTGGAATATTATTTATATAACAATGTCTCCGGGATATTATTTATACAACAATGTCTCTGGGGATATTATTTATATAACAACGACTCTGGGATATTATTTATATTACAATATCTCTAGGATATTATTTATATAACAATGTCTCTGGGATATTATTTATCCAACAATGACTCTGGGATATTATTTATATAACAATGTCTCTGGCATATTATTAATATAACAATGAATCTGGGATATTATTTATATAACAATGTCTCTGGGATATTATTTATATAACAATGTCTTGGGATATTATTTATATAACAATGACTCTGGGATATTATTGATATAACAATGTCTCTGGGATATTATTAATATAACAATGACTCTGGGATATTATTTATATAACAATATCTCTGCGATATTATTAGTTTAAGAATATCTCTGGGATATTATTTATATAACAATGTCTCTGGGATATTATTTATATAAAAATATCTCTGGGATATTATTGATATAACAATGACTCTGGGATATTATTGATATAACAATGTCTCTGGGATATTACTTATATAACAATGTCTCTGGGGATATTACTTATATAACAATGTCTATGGGATATTATTTATATAACAATGTCTCTGGGATATTATTTATATAACAATGACTCTGGGATATTATTTATATAACAATGTCTCTGGGGATATTATTTATATAACAATGACTCTGGGATATTATTTATACAACAATGTCTCTGGGATATTATTTATCCAACAATGACTCTGGGATATTATTTATATAACAATGACTCTGGTATATTATTTATATAACAATGTCTCTGGCATATTATTTATATAACAATGACTCTGGTATATTATTTATATAACAATGTCTCTGGGATATTATTTATATAACAATGTCTCTGGGATATTATTTGTATAACAATGTCTCTGGCATATTATTTATATAACAATGACTCTGGTATATTATTTATATAACAATGTCTCTGGCACATTATTTATATAACAATGACTCTGGTATATTATTTATATAACAATGTCTCTTGGAGATTATTTATATAACAATGAATCTGGAATATTATTTATATAACAATATCTCTGGGGATATTATTTATATAACAATGTCTCTGGGATATTATTTATACAACAATATCTCTGGGATATTATTTATATAACAATGTCTCTGGGATATTATTTATACAACAATATCTCTGGGGATATTATTTGTATAACAATGACTCTGGGATATTATTTATATAACAATGACTCTGGGGATATTATTTATATAAAATGTCTCTGGGATATTATTTATATAACAATGACTCTGGGATATTATTTATATAACAATGTCTCTGGGGATATTATTTATATAACAATGACTCTGGGATATTATTTATACAACAATGTCTCTGGGATATTATTTATCCAACAATGACTCTGGGATATTATTTATATAACAATGACTCTGGTATATTATTTATATAACAATGTCTCTGGCATATTATTTATATAACAATGACTCTGGTATATTATTAATATAACAATGTCTCTGGGATATTATTTATATAACAATGACTCTGGGATATTATTTATATAACAATGTCTCTGGGGATATTATTTATATAACAATGACTCTGGGATATTATTTATACAACAATGTCTCTGGGATATTATTTATCCAACAATGACTCTGGGATATTATTTATATAACAATGTCTCTGGGGATATTGTTTATATAACAATGACTCTGGGATATTATTTATACAACAATGTCTCTGGGATATTATTTATCCAACAATGACTCTGGGATATTATTTATATAACAATGACTCTGGTATATTATTTATATAACAATGTCTCTGGCATATTATTTATATAACAATGACTCTGGTATATTATTTATATAACAATGTCTCTGGGATATTATTTATATAACAATGTCTCTGGGATATTATTTGTATAACAATGTCTCTGGCATATTATTTATATAACAATGACTCTGGTATATTATTTATATAACAATGTCTCTGGCACATTATTTATATAACAATTACTCTGGTATATTATTTATATAACAATGTCTCTTGGATATTATTTATATAACAATGAATCTGGAATATTATTTATATAACAATGTCTCCGGGATATTATTTATACAACAATGTCTCTGGGATATTATTTATATAACAATGACTCTGGGATATTATTTATATAACAATGTCTCTGGGATATTACTTCTACAACAATATCTCTGGGATATTATTTATATAACAATGTCTCTGGGATATTATTTATACAACAATATCTCTGGGGATATTATTTGTATAACAATGACTCTGGGATATTATTTATATAACAATGACTCTGGGGATATTATTTATATAAAATGACTCTGGGGATATTATTTATATAACAATGTCTCTGGGATATTATTTATATAACAATGACTCTGGGATATTATTTATATAACAATGTCTCTGGGGATATTATTTATATAACAATGACTCTGTGATATTATTTATACAACAATGTCTCTGGGATATTATTTATCCAACAATGACTCTGGTATATTATTTATATAACAATGTCTCTGGCATATTATTTATATAACAATGACTCTGGTATATTATTTATATAACAATGTCTCTGGGATATTATTTATATAACAATGTCTCTGGGATATTATTTGTATAACAATGTCTTTGGCATATTATTTATATAACAATGACTCTGGTATATTATTTATATAACAATGTCTCTGGCACATTATTTATATAACAATGACTCTGGTATATTATTTATATAACAATGTCTCTGGCACATTATTTATATAACAATTACTCTGGTATATTATTTATATAACAATGTCTCTTGGATATTATTTATATAACAATGAATCTGGAATATTATTTATATAACAATGTCTCCGGGATATTATTTATACAACAATGTCTCTGGGATATTATTTATATAACAATGACTCTGGGATATTATTTATATAACAATGTCTCTGGGATATTACTTATACAACAATATCTCTGGGATATTATTTATATAACAATGTCTCTGGGATATTATTTATACAACAATATCTCTGGGGATATTATTTGTATAACAATGACTCTGGGATATTATTTATATAACAATGACTCTGGGGATATTATTTATATAAAATGACTCTGGGGATATTATTTATATAACAATGTCTCTGGGATATTATTTATATAACAATGACTCTGGGATATTATTTATATAACAATGTCTCTGGGGATATTATTTATATAACAATGACTCTGTGATATTATTTATACAACAATGTCTCTGGGATATTATTTATCCAACAATGACTCTGGTATATTATTTATATAACAATGTCTCTGGCATATTATTTATATAACAATGACTCTGGTATATTATTTATATAACAATGTCTGTGGGATATTATTTATATAACAATGTCTCTGGGATATTATTTGTATAACAATGTCTCTGGCATATTATTTATATAACAATGACTCTGGTATATTATTTATATAACAATGTCTCTGGCACATTATTTATATAACAATGACTCTGGTATATTATTTATATAACAATGTCTCTTGGATATTATTTATATAACAATGAATCTGGAATATTATTTATATAACAATGTCTCCGGGATATTATTTATATAACAATGACTCTGGGATATTATTTATATAACAATGTCTCTGGGATATTATTTATATAACAATGACTCTGGGGATATTATTTATATAACAATGACTCTGGGGATATAATTTATATCACAATGACTCTGGCATATTATTTATATAACAATGTCTCTGGGATATTATTTATAAAACAATGACTCTGGGGATATTATTTATAAAACAATTTCTCTGGGATATTATTTTTATCACAATATCTCTGGGATATTATTTATATAACAATGACTCTGGGATATTATTTATATAAAAATATCTCTGGGATATTATTTATATAACAATGACTCTGGGATATTATTTATACAACAATGTCTGTGGGATATTTTTTACATAACAATGACTCTGGGATATTATTTATATAAAAATATCACTGGGATATTATTTATATAAAAATATCTCTGGGATATTATTTATATAAAAATGACTCTGGGATGATATTTATACAACAAGGGGATATTATTTATATAACAATATCTCTGGGGATATTATTTATATAACAATGACTCTGGGATATTATTTATATAACAATATCTCTGGGGATATTATTTATATAAAATGACTCTGGGGATATTATTTATATAACAATGTCTCTGGGATATTATTTATACAACAATTTCTCTGGGGATATTATTTGTATAACAATGACTCTAGGATATTATTTATATAACAATGACACTGGGGATATTATTTATATAAAATGACTCTGGGGATATTATTTATATAACAATGTCTCTGGGATATTATTTATATAACAATGACTCTGGGATATTATTTATATAACAATGTCTCTGGGGATATTATTTATATAACAATGACTCTGGGATATTATTTATCCAACAAGGACTCTGGGATATTATTTATATAACAATGTCTCTGGCATATTATTTATATAACAATGACGTTGGTATATTATTTATATAACAATGTCTCTGGCATATTATTTATATAACAATGACTCTGGTATATTATTTATATAACAATGTCTCTGGGATATTATTTTTATAACAATGTCTCTGGCATATTATTTATATAACAATGACTCTGCTATATTATTTATATAACAATGTCTCTGGGATATTATTTGTATAACAATGACTCTGGGATATTATTTATATAACAATGTCTCTGGCACATTATTTATATAACAATGACACTGGTATATTATTTATATAACAATGTCTCTGGGATATTATTTATATAACAATGAATCTGGAATATTATTTATATAACAATGTCTCCGGGATATTATTTATACAACAATGTCTCTGGGGATATTATTTATATAACAACGACTCTGGGATATTATTTATATTACAATATCTCTAGGATATTATTTATATAACAATGTCTCTGGGATATTATTTATCCAACAATGACTCTGGGATATTATTTATATAACAATGTCTCTGGCATATTATTAATATAACAATGAATCTGGGATATTATTTATATAACAATGTCTCTGGGATATTATTTATATAACAATGTCTTGGGATATTATTTATATAACAATGACTCTGGGATATTATTGATATAACAATGTCTCTGGGATATTATTAATATAACAATGACTCTGGGATATTATTTATATAACAATATCTCTGCGATATTATTAGTTTAAGAATATCTCTGGGATATTATTTATATAACAATGTCTCTGGGATATTATTTATATAAAAATATCTCTGGGATATTATTGATATAACAATGACTCTGGGATATTATTGATATAACAATGTCTCTGGGATATTACTTATATAACAATGTCTCTGGGGATATTACTTATATAACAATGTCTATGGGATATTATTTATATAACAATGTCTCTGGGATATTATTTATATAACAATGTCTCTGGGGATATTATTTATATAACAATGACTCTGGGATATTATTTATACAACAATGTCTCTGGGATATTATTTATCCAACAATGACTCTGGGATATTATTTATATAACAATGACTCTGGTATATTATTTATATAACAATGTCTCTGGCATATTATTTATATAACAATGACTCTGGTATATTATTTATATAACAATGTCTCTGGGATATTACTTATATAACAATGTCTCTGGGATATTATTTGTATAACAATGTCTCTGGCATATTATTTATATAACAATGACTCTGGTATATTATTTATATAACAATGTCTCTGGCACATTATTTATATAACAATGACTCTGGTATATTATTTATATAACAATGTCTCTTGGAGATTATTTATATAACAATGAATCTGGAATATTATTTATATAACAATATCTCTGGGGATATTATTTATATAACAATGTCTCTGGGATATTATTTATACAACAATATCTCTGGGATATTATTTATATAACAATGTCTCTGGGATATTATTTATACAACAATATCTCTGGGGATATTATTTGTATAACAATGACTCTGGGATATTATTTATATAACAATGACTCTGGGGATATTATTTATATAAAATGACTCTGGGGATATTATTTATATAACAATGTCTCTGGGATATTATTTATATAACAATGACTCTGGGATATTATTTATATAACAATGTCTCTGGGGATATTATTTATATAACAATGACTCTGGGATATTATTTATACAACAATGTCTCTGGGATATTATTTATCCAACAATGACTCTGGGATATTATTTATATAACAATGACTCTGGTATATTATTTATATAACAATGTCTCTGGCATATTATTTATATAACAATGACTCTGGTATATTATTAATATAACAATGTCTCTGGGATATTATTTATATAACAATGACTCTGGGATATTATTTATATAACAATGTCTCTGGGGATATTATTTATATAACAATGACTCTGGGATATTATTTATACAACAATGTCTCTGGGATATTATTTATCCAACAATGACTCTGGGATATTATTTATATAACAATGTCTCTGGGGATATTGTTTATATAACAATGACTCTGGGATATTATTTATACAACAATGTCTCTGGGATATTATTTATCCAACAATGACTCTGGGATATTATTTATATAACAATGACTCTGGTATATTATTTATATAACAATGTCTCTGGCATATTATTTATATAACAATGACTCTGGTATATTATTTATATAACAATGTCTCTGGGATATTATTTATATAACAATGTCTCTGGGATATTATTTGTATAACAATGTCTCTGGCATATTATTTATATAACAATGACTCTGGTATATTATTTATATAACAATGTCTCTGGCACATTATTTATATAACAATGACTCTGGTATATTAGTATATAACAATGTCTCTTGGATATTATTTATATAACAATGAATCTGGAATATTATTTATATAACAATGTCTCCGGGATATTATTTATACAACAATGTCTCTGGGATATTATTTATATAACAACGACTCTGGGATATTATTTATATTACAATATCTCTGGGATATTATTTATATAACAATGTCTCTGGGATATTATTTATCCAACAATGACTCTGGGATATTATTTATATAACAATGTCTCTGGCATATTATTAATATAACAATGAATCTGGGATATTATTTATATAACAATGTCTCTGGAATATTATTTATATAACAATGACTCTGGGGATATTATATATATAACAATATCTCTGGGATATCATTTATATTACAATGACTGAGGGATATTATTTATATAACAATGTCTCTGGGATATTATTTATATAACAATGACTCTGGGGATATTATTTATATAACAATGACTCTGGGATATTATTTATATCACAATATCTCTGGGACATTATTTATATAACAATGACTCTGGGATATTATTTATATAACAATGTCTCTGGAATATTATTTATATAACAATGACTCTGGGGATATTATATATATAACAATATCTCTGGGATATAATTTATATCACAATGACTCTGGGATATTATTTATATAACAATGTCTCTGGGATATTATTTATAAAACAATGTCTCTGGGATATTATTTTTATCACAATATCTCTGGGATATTATTTATATAACAATGACTCTGGGATATTATTTATATAAAAATATCTCTGGGATATTATTTATATAACAATGACTCTGGGATATTATTTATACAACAATGTCTGTGGGATATTTTTTATATAACAATGTCTCTGGCATATTATTTATATAACAATGACTCTGGTATATTATTTATATAACAATGTCTCTGGGATATTACTTATATAACAATGTCTCTGGGATATTATTTGTATAACAATGTCTCTGGCATATTATTTATATAACAATGACTCTGGTATATTATTTATATAACAATGTCTCTGGCACATTATTTATATAACAATGACTCTGGTATATTATTTATATAACAATGTCTCTTGGAGATTATTTATATAACAATGAATCTGGAATATTATTTATATAACAATATCTCTGGGGATATTATTTATATAACAATGTCTCTGGGATATTATTTATACAACAATATCTCTGGGATATTATTTATATAACAATGTCTCTGGGATATTATTTATACAACAATATCTCTGGGGATATTATTTGTATAACAATGACTCTGGGATATTATTTATATAACAATGACTCTGGGGATATTATTTATATAAAATGACTCTGGGGATATTATTTATATAACAATGTCTCTGGGATATTATTTATATAACAATGACTCTGGGATATTATTTATATAACAATGTCTCTGGGGATATTATTTATATAACAATGACTCTGGGATATTATTTATACAACAATGTCTCTGGGATATTATTTATCCAACAATGACTCTGGGATATTATTTATATAACAATGACTCTGGTATATTATTTATATAACAATGTCTCTGGCATATTATTTATATAACAATGACTCTGGTATATTATTAATATAACAATGTCTCTGGGATATTATTTATATAACAATGACTCTGGGATATTATTTATATAACAATGTCTCTGGGGATATTATTTATATAACAATGACTCTGGGATATTATTTATACAACAATGTCTCTGGGATATTATTTATCCAACAATGACTCTGGGATATTATTTATATAACAATGTCTCTGGGGATATTGTTTATATAACAATGACTCTGGGATATTATTTATACAACAATGTCTCTGGGATATTATTTATCCAACAATGACTCTGGGATATTATTTATATAACAATGACTCTGGTATATTATTTATATAACAATGTCTCTGGCATATTATTTATATAACAATGACTCTGGTATATTATTTATATAACAATGTCTCTGGGATATTATTTATATAACAATGTCTCTGGGATATTATTTGTATAACAATGTCTCTGGCATATTATTTATATAACAATGACTCTGGTATATTATTTATATAACAATGTCTCTGGCACATTATTTATATAACAATGACTCTGGTATATTATTTATATAACAATGTCTCTTGGATATTATTTATATAACAATGAATCTGGAATATTATTTATATAACAATGTCTCCGGGATATTATTTATACAACAATGTCTCTGGGATATTATTTATATAACAACGACTCTGGGATATTATTTATATTACAATATCTCTGGGATATTATTTATATAACAATGTCTCTGGGATATTATTTATCCAACAATGACTCTGGGATATTATTTATATAACAATGTCTCTGGCATATTATTAATATAACAATGAATCTGGGATATTATTTATATAACAATGTCTCTGGAATATTATTTATATAACAATGACTCTGGGGATATTATATATATAACAATATCTCTGGGATATCATTTATATTACAATGACTGAGGGATATTATTTATATAACAATGTCTCTGGGATATTATTTATATAACAATGACTCTGGGGATATTATTTATATAACAATGACTCTGGGATATTATTTATATCACAATATCTCTGGGACATTATTTATATAACAATGACTCTGGGATATTATTTATATAACAATGTCTCTGGAATATTATTTATATAACAATGACTCTGGGGATATTATATATATAACAATATCTCTGGGATATAATTTATATCACAATGACTCTGGGATATTATTTATATAACAATGTCTCTGGGATATTATTTATAAAACAATGTCTCTGGGATATTATTTTTATCACAATATCTCTGGGATATTATTTATATAACAATGACTCTGGGATATTATTTATATAAAAATATCTCTGGGATATTATTTATATAACAATGACTCTGGGATATTATTTATACAACAATGTCTGTGGGATATTTTTTATATAACAATGTCTCTGGCATATTATTTATATAACAATGACTCTGGTATATTATTTATATAACAATGTCTCTGGGATATTACTTATATAACAATGTCTCTGGGATATTATTTGTATAACAATGTCTCTGGCATATTATTTATATAACAATGACTCTGGTATATTATTTATATAACAATGTCTCTGGCACATTATTTATATAACAATGACTCTGGTATATTATTTATATAACAATGTCTCTTGGAGATTATTTATATAACAATGAATCTGGAATATTATTTATATAACAATATCTCTGGGGATATTATTTATATAACAATGTCTCTGGGATATTATTTATACAACAATATCTCTGGGATATTATTTATATAACAATGTCTCTGGGATATTATTTATACAACAATATCTCTGGGGATATTATTTGTATAACAATGACTCTGGGATATTATTTATATAACAATGACTCTGGGGATATTATTTATATAAAATGACTCTGGGGATATTATTTATATAACAATGTCTCTGGGATATTATTTATATAACAATGACTCTGGGATATTATTTATATAACAATGTCTCTGGGGATATTATTTATATAACAATGACTCTGGGATATTATTTATACAACAATGTCTCTGGGATATTATTTATCCAACAATGACTCTGGGATATTATTTATATAACAATGACTCTGGTATATTATTTATATAACAATGTCTCTGGCATATTATTTATATAACAATGACTCTGGTATATTATTAATATAACAATGTCTCTGGGATATTATTTATATAACAATGACTCTGGGATATTATTTATATAACAATGTCTCTGGGGATATTATTTATATAACAATGACTCTGGGATATTATTTATACAACAATGTCTCTGGGATATTATTTATCCAACAATGACTCTGGGATATTATTTATATAACAATGTCTCTGGGGATATTGTTTATATAACAATGACTCTGGGATATTATTTATACAACAATGTCTCTGGGATATTATTTATCCAACAATGACTCTGGGATATTATTTATATAACAATGACTCTGGTATATTATTTATATAACAATGTCTCTGGCATATTATTTATATAACAATGACTCTGGTATATTATTTATATAACAATGTCTCTGGGATATTATTTATATAACAATGTCTCTGGGATATTATTTGTATAACAATGTCTCTGGCATATTATTTATATAACAATGACTCTGGTATATTATTTATATAACAATGTCTCTGGCACATTATTTATATAACAATGACTCTGGTATATTATTTATATAACAATGTCTCTTGGATATTATTTATATAACAATGAATCTGGAATATTATTTATATAACAATGTCTCCGGGATATTATTTATACAACAATGTCTCTGGGATATTATTTATATAACAACGACTCTGGGATATTATTTATATTACAATATCTCTGGGATATTATTTATATAACAATGTCTCTGGGATATTATTTATCCAACAATGACTCTGGGATATTATTTATATAACAATGTCTCTGGCATATTATTAATATAACAATGAATCTGGGATATTATTTATATAACAATGTCTCTGGAATATTATTTATATAACAATGACTCTGGGGATATTATATATATAACAATATCTCTGGGATATCATTTATATTACAATGACTGAGGGATATTATTTATATAACAATGTCTCTGGGATATTATTTATATAACAATGACTCTGGGGATATTATTTATATAACAATGACTCTGGGATATTATTTATATCACAATATCTCTGGGACATTATTTATATAACAATGACTCTGGGATATTATTTATATAACAATGTCTCTGGAATATTATTTATATAACAATGACTCTGGGGATATTATATATATAACAATATCTCTGGGATATAATTTATATCACAATGACTCTGGGATATTATTTATATAACAATGTCTCTGGGATATTATTTATAAAACAATGTCTCTGGGATATTATTTTTATCACAATATCTCTGGGATATTATTTATATAACAATGACTCTGGGATATTATTTATATAAAAATATCTCTGGGATATTATTTATATAACAATGACTCTGGGATATTATTTATACAACAATGTCTGTGGGATATTTTTTATATAACAATGACTCTGGGATATTATTTATATAAAAATATCTCTGGGATATTATTTATATAAAAATATCTCTGGGAAATTATTTATATAACAATATCTCTGGGGATATTATTTATATAACAATGACTCTGGGATATTATTTATATAACAATATCTCTGGGGATATTATTATATAACAATGTCTCTGGGATATTATTTATACAACAATATCTCTGGGATATTATTTATATAACAATGTCTCTGGGATATTATTTATACAACAATATCTCTGGGGATATTATTTGTATAACAATGACTCTGGGATATTATTTATATAACAATGACTCTGGGGATATTATTTATATAAAATGACTCTGGGGATATTATTTATATAACAATGTCTCTGGGATATTATTTATATAACAATGACTCTGGGATATTATTTATATAACAATGTCTCTGGGGATATTATTTATATAACAATGACTCTGGGATATTATTTATACAACAATGTCTCTGGGATATTATTTATCCAACAATGACTCTGGGATATTATTTATATAACAATGTCTCTGGGGATATTATTTATATAACAATGACTCTGGGATATTATTTATACAACAATGTCTCTGGGATATTATTTATCCAACAATGACTCTGGGATATTATTTATATAACAATGACTCTGGTATATTCTTTATATAACAATGTCTCTGGCATATTATTTATATAACAATGACTCTGGTATATTATTTATATAACAATGTCTCTGGGATATTATTTATATAACAATGTCTCTGGGATATTATTTGTATAACAATGTCTCTGGCATATTATTTATATAACAATTACTCTGGTATATTATTTATATAACAATGTCTCTGGCACATTATTTATATAACAATGACTCTGGTATATTATTTATATAACAATGTCTCTTGGATATTATTTATATAACAATGAATCTGGAATATTATTTATATAACAATATCTCTGGGGATATTATTTATATAACAATGTCTCTGGGATATTATTTATACAACAATATCTCTGGGATATTATTTATATAACAATGTCTCTGGGATATTATTTATACAACAATATCTCTGGGGATATTATTTGTATAACAATGACTCTGGGATATTATTTATATAACAATGACTCTGGGGATATTATTTATATAAAATGACTCTGGGGATATTATTTATATAACAATGTCTCTGGGATATTATTTATATAACAATGACTCTGGGATATTATTTATATAACAATGTCTCTGGGGATATTATTTATATAACAATGACTCTGGGATATTATTTATACAACAATGTCTCTGGGATATTATTTATCCAACAATGACTCTGGGATATTATTTATATAACAATGACTCTGGTATATTATTTATATAACAATGTCTCTGGCATATTATTTATATAACAATGTCTCTGGGATATTATTTATATAACAATGTCTCTGGGATATTATTTGTATAACAATGTCTCTGGCATATTATTTATATAACAATGACTCTGGTATATTATTTATATAACAATGTCTCTGGCACATTATTTATATAACAATTACTCTGGTATATTATTTATATAACAATGTCTCTTGGATATTATTTATATAACAATGAATCTGGAATATTATTTATATAACAATGTCTCCGGGATATTATTTATACAACAATGTCTCTGGGATATTATTTATATAACAATGACTCTGGGATATTATTTATATAACAATGTCTCTGGGATATTATTTATATAACAATGACTCTGGGGATATTATTTATATAACAATGACTCTGGGGATATAATTTATATCACAATGACTCTGGCATATTATTTATATAACAATGTCTCTGGGATATTATTTATAAAACAATGACTCTGGGGATATTATTTATAAAACAATTTCTCTGGGATATTATTTTTATCACAATATCTCTGGGATATTATTTATATAACAATGACTCTGGGATATTATTTATATAAAAATATCTCTGGGATATTATTTATATAACAATGACTCTGGGATATTATTTATACAACAATGTCTGTGGGATATTTTTTACTTAACAATGACTCTGGGATATTATTTATATAAAAATATCTCTGGGATATTATTTATATAAAAATGACTCTGGGATGATATTTATACAACAAGGGGATATTATTTATATAACAATATCTCTGGGGATATTATTTATATAACAATGACTCTGGGATATTATTTATATAACAATATCTCTGGGGATATTATTTATATAAAATGACTCTGGGGATATTATTTATATAACAATGTCTCTGGGATATTATTTATACAACAATATCTCTGGGGATATTATTTGTATAACAATGACTCTAGGATATTATTTATATAACAATGACTCTGGGGATATTATTTATATAAAATGACTCTGGGGATATTATTTATATAACAATGTCTCTGGGATATTATTTATATAACAATGACTCTGGGATATTATTTATATAACAATGTCTCTGGGGATATTATTTATATAACAATGACTCTGGGATATTATTTATACAACAATGTCTCTGGGATATTATTTATCCAACAAGGACTCTGGGATATTATTTATATAACAATGTCTCTGGCATATTATTTATATAACAATGACTCTGGTATATTATTTATATAACAATGACTCTGGCATATTATTTATATAACAATGAATCTGGAATATTATTTATATAACAATGTCTCCGGGATATTATTTATACAACAATGTCTCTGGGGATATTATTTATATAACAACGACTCTGGGATATTATTTATATTACAATATCTCTGGGATATTATTTATATAACAATGTCTCTGGGATATTATTTATCCAACAATGACTCTGGGATATTATTTATATAACAATGTATCTGGCATATTATTAATATAACAATGAATCTGGGATATTATTTATATAACAATGTCTCTGGGATATTATTTATATAACAATGTCTTGGGATATTATTTATATTACAATGACTCTGGGATATTATTGATATAACAATGTCTCTGGGATATTATTAATATAACAATGACTCTGGGATATTATTTATATAACAATATCTCTGCGATATTATTAGTTTAAGAATATCTCTGGGATATTATTTATATAACAATGTCTCTGGGATATTATTTATATAAAAATATCTCTGGGATATTATTGATATAACAATGACTCTGGGATATTATTGATATAACAATGTCTCTGGGATATTACTTATATAACAATGTCTCTGGGGATATTACTTATATAACAATATCTATGGGATATTATTTATATAACAATGTCTCTGGGATATTATTTATATAACAATGACTCTGGGATATTATTTATATAACAATATGAAATGTCTCTGGGGATATTATTTATATAAGAATATATCTGGGATATTATTTACATAACAATGACTCTGGGATATTATATATATAACAATGTCTCCGGGGATATTATTTATATAACAATGTCTCTGGGGATATTATTTATATAACAATATCTCTGGGTATATTATTTATATAGCAATGACTCTGGGATATTATTGATATAACAATGACTCTGGGATATTATTGATATAACAATGTCTCTGGGATATTGCTTATATAACAATGTCTCTGGGGATATTACTTATATAACAATATCTCTGAGATATTACTTATTTAACAATGTCTCTGGGATATTATTTATATAACAATATCTCTGGGGATATTATTTGTATAACAATGACTCTGGGATATTATTTACATAACAATGACTCTGGGATATTATATCTATAACAATGTCTCTGGGATATTATTTATGTATCAATGACTCTGGTATATTATTTATATAACAATGACTCTGGGGATATTATTTATATAACAATGTCTCTGGGATATTATTTATATAACAATGACTCTGGGGATATTATTTATATAACAATATCTCTGGGGATATTATTTATATAACAATGTCTCTGGGATATTATTTATATAAAATGACTCTGGGGATATTATTTATATAACAATGTCTCTGTGATATGATTTATATAACAATGACACTGGGGATATTTTTTATATAACAATGTCTCTGGGATATTATTTATATAACAATGACTCTGGGATATTATTTATATAACAATGTCTCCGGGGATATTATTTATATAACAATGACTCTGGGGATATTATTTATATAACAATATCTCTGGGTATATTATTTATATAACAATGTCTCTGGGATATTATTTATATAAAATGACTCTGGGGATATTATTTATATAACAATGTCTCTGGGATATTATTTATACCACTATATCTCTGGGATATTATTTATATAACAATGACTCTGGGATATTATTTCTATGACAATGTCTCTGGGATATTATTTATATAACAATATCTCTGGGATATTATTTATATAACACTGTCTCTGAGGATATTATTTATATAACAAAATATCTGGGATATTATTTATATAACAATGACTCTGATATTATTTATATAACAATGTCTCTGGGATATTATTTATATAACAATGACTCTGGGGATATTATTTATATAACAATGACTCTGGGATATTATTTATATAACAATGTCTCCGGGGATATTATTTATATAACAATGTCTCTGGGGATATTATTTATATAACAATATCTCTGGGTATATTATTTATATAACAATGACTCTGGGATATTATTGATATAACAATGACTCTGGGATATTATTGATATAACAATGTCTCTGGGATATTGCTTATATAACAATGTCTCTGGGGATATTACTTATATAACAATATCTCTGAGATATTACTTATTTAACAATGTCTCTGGGATATTATTTATATAACAATATCTCTGGGATATTATTTATATAACAATGATTCTGGGATATTATTTACATAACAATGACTCTGGGATATTATATCTATAACAATGTCTCTGGGATATTATTTATGTATCAATGACTCTGGTATATTATTTATATAACAATGACTCTGGGGATATTATTTATATAACAATTTCTCTGGGATATTATTTATATAACAATGACTCTGGGGATATTATTTATATAACAATATCTCTGGGGATATTATTTATATAACCATGTCTCTGGGATATTATTTATATAAAATGACTCTGGGGATATTATTTATATAACAATGTCTCTGTGATATGATTTATATAACAATGACACTGGGGATATTTTTTATATAACAATGTCTCTGGGATATTATTTATATAACAATGACTCTGGGATATTATTTATATAACAATGTCTCCGGGGATATTATTTATATAACAATGACTCTGGGGATATTATTTATATAACAATATCTCTGGGGATATTATTTATATGACAATGTCTCTGGGGATAGAAACATAGAAACATAGAAACATAGAAAATAGGTGCAGGAGCAGGCCATTCAGCCCTTCCAGCCTGCACTGCCATTCAACGAGTTCATGGCTGAACATGAAACTTCAGTACCCCCTTCCTGCTTTCTCGCCATAACCCTTGATCCCCCGAGTAGTAAGGATTTCATCGAACTCCCTTTTGAATATATTTAGTGAATTGGCCTCAACTACTTTCTGTGGTAGAGAATTCCACAGGTTCACCACTCTCTGGGTGAAAAAGTTTCTCCTCATCTCGGTATTATTTATATAACAATATCTCTGGAGATATTATTTATATAACAATGTCTCTGGGATATTATTTATATAACAATGACTCTGGGATATTATTTATATAACAATGTCTCTGGGGATATTATTTATATAACAATGACTCTGGGATATTATTTATATAACAATATCTCTGGGGATATTATTTATATAACAATGTCTCTGGGATATTATTTATATTACAATGTCTCTGGGATATTATTTATACAACAATGTCTCTGGGATATTATTTACATAACAATGTCTCTGGGATATTATTTATATAACAATGACTCTGGGATATTATTTATATAACAATGTCTCTCAATGACTCTGGGATATTATTTATTTCACAATGACTCTGGGGATATTATTTATACAACAATGTCTCTGGGATATTATTTATAGCACAATATCTCTGAGGATAATATTTATATAACAATGACTCTGGGGATATTATTTATATAACAATGACTCTGGGATTTTATTTATATAAACAATATCTCTGGAGATATTATTTATATAACAATGACTCTGGGATATTATTTATATAACAATATCTCTGGGATATTATTTATATAACAATGACTCTGGGATATTATTTATAGAACAATGTCTCTGGAGTATTATTTATATAACAATGACTCTGGGGATATTATATATATAACAATATCTCTGGGATATTATTTATATTACAATGACTCTGGGATATTATTTATACAACAATGACTCTGGGATATTATTTATATAACAATATCTCTGGGATATTATGTATATAACAATATCTCTGGGATATTATTTATATAACAATATCTCTGGGATATTATTGATATAAGAATGACTGGGATATTATTTATACAACAATGTCTCTGTTATATTATTTATATAACAATGACTCTGGGATATTATTTATATAAAAATATCTCTGGAATATTATTTATATAACAATGACTCTGGGATATTATTTACATAAAAATATCTCTGGGATATTATTTATACAACAATGTCTCTGGTATATTATTTATATAACAATGACTCTGGGATATTATTTATATAAAAATATCTCTGGGATATTATTTACATAAAAATGTCTCTGGTATATTATTTAGATAACAATGACTCTGGGATATTATTTATATAAAAATATCTCTGGGATATTATTTATATAACAAAGACTCTGGGATATTATTTACATAAAAATATCTCTGGAATATTATTTATATAACAATGACTCTGGGGATATTATTTATATAACAATGACTCTGGGGATATAATTTATATCACAATGACTCTGGGATATTATTTATATAACAATGTCTCTGGGATATTATTTATAAAACAATGTCTCTGGGATATTATTTATATAATAATGACTCTGGGATATTATTTATTTTACAATATCTCTGGGATATTATTTATAAAACAATGTTTACATTGTACATTAATGATTTAGACGAGGGGATTAAATGCAGTATCTCCAAATTTGCGGATGATACTAAGTTGGGTGGCAGTGTGAGCTGCGAGGAGGATGCTATTAGGCTGCAGAGTGACTTGGATAGGTTAGGTGAGTGGGCAAATGCATGGCAGATGAAGTATAATGTGGATAAATGTGAGGTTATCCACTTTGGTGGTAAAAACAGAGAGACAGACTATTATCTGAATGGTGACAGATTAGGAAAAGGGAAGGTGCAACGAGACCTGGGTGTCATGGTACATCAGTCATTGAAGGTTGGCATGCAGGTACAGCAGGCGGTTAAGAAAGCAAATGGCATGTTGGCCTTCATAGCGAGGGGATTTGAATACAGGGGCAGGGAGGTGTTGCTACAGTTGTACAGGGCCTTGGTGAGGCCACACCTGGAGTATTGTGTACAGTTTTGGTCTCCTAACTTGAGGAAGGACATTCTTGCTATTGAGGGAGTGCAGCGAAGGTTCACCAGACTGATTCCCGGGATAGCGGGACTGACCTATCAAGAAAGATTGGATCAATTGGGATTGTATTCACTGGAGTTCAGAAGAATGAGAGGGGACCTCAGAGAAACGTTTAAAATTCTGACGGGTTTAGACAGGTTAGATGCAGAAAGAATGTTCCCAATGTTGGGGAAGTCCAGAACCAGGGGTCACAGTCTGAGGATAAGGGGTAAGCCATTTAGGACCGAGATGAGGAGAAACTTCTTCACCCAGAGAGTGGTGAACCTGTGGAATTCTCTACCACAGAAAGTAGTTGAGGCCAATTCACTAAATATATTCAAAAGGGAGTTAGATGAAGTCCTTACTACTCAGGGGATCAAGGGTTATGGCGAGAAAGCAGGAAGGGGGTACTGAAGTTTCATGTTCAGCCATGAACTCATTGAATGGCGGTGCAGGCTAGAAGGGCTGAATGGCCTGCTCCTGCACCTATTTTCTATGTTTCTATGTTTCTATGTCTCTGGGATATTATTTATATAACAATGACTCAGGGATATTATTTTTATCACAATATCTCTGGGATATTATTTATATAACAATGACTCTGGGATATTATTTATATAACAATATCTCTGGGATATTATTTATACATCAATATCTCTGTTATATTATTTATATAACAATGACTCTGGGATATTATTTAAATAAAAATATCTCTGGGATATTATTTATATAACAATGACTCTGGGATATTATTTATATAACAATGTCTCTGGGATATTATTTATACAACAATGTCTCTGGTATATTATTTATATAACAATGACTCTGGGATATTATTTATATTACAATGACTCTGTGGATATTATTTATATAACAATATCTCTGGGATATTATTCATATAACAATGACTCTGGGATATTATTTACATAAAAATATCTCTGGAATATTATTTATATAACAATGACTCTGGGGATATAACTTATATCACAATGACTCTGGGATATTATTTATATAACAATGTCTCTGGGATATTATTTATAAAACAATGTCTCTGGGATATTATTTATATAACAATGACTCTGGGATATTATTTATAAAACAATGTCTCTGGGATATTATTTATATAACAATGACTCTGGGATATTATTTATATAAAAATATCTCTGGGATATTATTTATATAACAATGACTCTGGGATATTATTTACATAAAAATATCTCTGGAATATTATTTATTTAACAATGTCTCTGGGGATACTATTTATATAACAATGTCTCTGGGATATTATTTATACAACAATGTCTCTGGTATATTATTTATATAACAATGACTCTGGGATATTATTTATATTACAATGACTCTGTGGATATTATTTATATAACAATATCTCTGGGATATTATTCATATAACAATGACTCTGGGATATTATTTACATAAAAATATCTCTGGAATATTATTTATATAACAATGACTCTGGGGATATAACTTATATCACAATGACTCTGGGATATTATTTATATAACAATGTCTCTGGGATATTATTTATAAAACAATGTCTCTGGGATATTATTTATATAACAATGACTCTGGGATATTATTTATAAAACAATGTCTCTGGGATATTATTTATATAACAATGACTCTGGGATATTATTTATATAAAAATATCTCTGGGATATTATTTATATAACAATGACTCTGGGATATTATTTACATAAAAATATCTCTGGAATATTATTTATTTAACAATGTCTCTGGGGATACTATTTATATAACAATGTCTCTGGGATATTATTTATACAACAATGTCTCTGGTATATTATTTATATAACAATGACTCTGGGATATTATTTATATAAAAATATCTCTGGGATATTACTTATATAACAACGACTCTGGGATATTATTTATATAACAATGTCTCTGGGATATTATTTATATTACAATGACTCTGTGGATATTATTTATATAACAATATCTCTGGGATATTATTCATATAACAATGACTCTGGGATATTATTTACATAAAAATATCTCTCGAATATTATTTATATAACAATGACTCTGGGGATATAATTTATATCACAATGACTCTGGGATATTATTTATATAACAATGTCTCTGGGATATTATTTATAAAACAATGTCTCTGGGATATTATTTATATAACAATGACTCTGGGATATTATTTATAAAACAATGTCTCTGGGATATTATTTATATAACAATGACTCTGGGATATTATTTTTATCACAATATCTCTGGGATATTATTTATATAACAATGACTCTGGGATATTATTTACATAAAAATATCTCTGGAATATTATTTATATAACAATGTCGCTGGGATATTATTTATATAACAATGACTCTGGGGATATTATTTATATAACAATATCTCTGGGATATTATTTATATAACAATGACTCTGGGGATATTATTTATATAACAATGACTCTGGGATATTATTTATATAACAATGTCTCTGGGATATTATTTATATAACAATATCTCTGGGGATATTATTTATATAACAATGACTCTGGGATATTATTTATATAACAATGACTCTGGGGATATTATTTATATAACAATATCTCTGGGATATTATTTATATAACATTGACTCTGGGATTATATAACAATGACTCTGGGATATTATTTACATAACAATGTCTCTGGGATATTATTTATATAACAATGACTCTGCGGATATTATTTATATAACAATATCTCTGGGATATTATTAATATAAAATGACTCTGGGGATATCATTTACATAACAATATCTCTGGGATATTATTTATATAACATTGACTCTGGGATTATATAACAATGACTCTGGGATATTATTTACATAACAATGTCTCTGGGATATTATTTATATAACAATGACTCTGCGGATAGTATTTATATAACAATATCTCTGGGATATTATTAATATAAAATGACTCTGGGGATATTATTTATATAACAATGTCTCTGGGGATATTATTTATATAACAATGACTCTGGGATATTATTTATATAAAACTGTCTCTGGGGTTATTATTTATATAACAATGTCTCTGGTATATTATTTAGATAACAATGACTCTGGGATATTATTTATATAAAAATATCTCTGGGATATTATTTATATAACAATGACTCTGGGATATTATTTACATAAAAATATCTCTGGAATATTATTTATATAACAATGACTCTGGGGATATTATTTATATAACAATGACTCTGGGGATATAATTTATATCACAATGACTCTGGGATATTATTTATATAACAATGTCTCTGGGATATTATTTATAAAACAATGTCTCTGGGATATTATTTATATAACAATGACTCTGGGATATTATTTATATTACAATATCTCTGGGATATTATTTATAAAACAATGTCTCTGGGATATTATTTATATAACAATGACTCAGGGATATTATTTTTATCACAATATCTCTGGGATATTATTTATATAACAATGATTCTGGGATATTATTTATATAACAATATCTCTGGGATATTATTTATAGAACAATATCTCTGGGATATTATTTAAATAATAATGACTCTGGGATATTATTTATACATCAATGTCTCTGTTATATTATTTATATAACAATGACTCTGGGGATACTATTTATATAACAATGTCTCTGGGATATTATTTATACAACAATGTCTCTGGTATATTATTTATATAAAAACATCTCTGGGATATTACTTATATAACAATGACTCTGGGATATTATTTATATAACAATGTCTCTGGGATATTATTTATACAACAATGTCTCTGGTATATTATTTATATAAAAACATCTCTGGGATATTACTTATATAACAATGTCTCTGGGATATTATTTATACAACAATATCTCTGGGGATATTATTTGTATAACAATGACTCTGGGATATTATTTATATAACAATGTCTCTGGGATATTATTTATATTACAATGTCTCTGGGGATATTGTTTATATAACAATGACTCTGGGATATTATTTACATAAAAATATCTCTAGAATATTATTTATATAACAATGACTCTGGGGATATTATTTATATAACAATGACTCTGGCGATATAATTTATATCACAATGACTCTGGGATATTATTTCTATAACAATGTCTCTGGGATATTATTTATAAAACAATGTCTCTGGGATATTATTTATACAACAATGTCTCTGTTATATTATTTATATAACAATGACACTGGGATATTATTTATATAAAAATATCTCTGCGATATTATTTATATAACAATGACTCTGGGATATTATTTACATAAAAATATCTCTGGAATATTATTTATATAACAATGTCTCTGGGATATTATTTATATAACAATGACTCTGGGGATATAATTTATATAACAATGTCTCTGGGATATTATTTATAAAACAATGTCTCTGGGATATTATTTATATAACAATGACTCTGGGATATTATTTATATTACAATATCTCTGGGATATTATTTATAAAACAATGTCTCTGGGATATTATTTATATAACAATGACTCAGGGATATTATTTTTATCACAATATCTCTGGGATATTATTTATATAACAATGACTCTGGGATATTATTTATATAACAATATCTCTGAGATATTATTTATATAACAATATCTCTGGGATATTATTTATATAATAATGACTCTGGGATATTATTTATACATCAATGTCTCTGTTATATTATTTATATAACAATGACTCTGGGATATTATTTATATAAAAATATCTCTGGGATATTATTTATATAACAATGACTCTGGGATATTATTTACATAAAAATATCTCTGGAATATTATTTATATAACAATGTCTCTGGGGATACTATTTATATAACAATGTCTCTGGGATATTATTTATACAACAATGTCTCTGGTATATTATTTATATAACAATGACTCTGGGATATTATTTATATAAAAATATCTCTGGGATATTACTTATATAACAATGACTCTGGGATATTATTTATATAACAATGTCTCTGGGATATTATTTATACAACAATATCTCTGGGGATATTATTTGTATAACAATGACTCTGGGATATTATTTATATAACAATGTCTCTGGGATATTATTTATATTACAATGACTCTGTGGATATTATTTATATAACAATATCTCTGGGATATTATTCATATAACAATGACTCTGGGATATTATTTACATAAAAATATCTCTGGAATATTATTTGTATAACAATGACTCTGGGATATTATTTATATAACAATGTCTCTGGGATATTATTTATATTACAATGACTCTGTGGATATTATTTATATAACAATATCTCTGGGATATTATTCATATAACAATGACTCTGGGATATTATTTACATAAAAATATCTCTGGAATATTATTTATATAAGAATGAATCCGGGGATATTATTTATATAACAATGACTCTGGGGATATAATTTATATCACAATGACTCTGGGATATTATTTATATAACAATGTCTCTGGGATATTATTTATAAAACAATGTCTCTGGGATATTATTTATATAACAATGACTCTGGGATATTATTTTTATCACAATATCTCTGGGATATTATTTATATAACAATGACTCTGGGATATTATTTATATAACAATATCTCTGGGATATTATTTATATAAAAATATCTCTGGGATATTATTTATATAACAATGACTCTGGGATATTATTTACATAAAAATATCTCTGGAATATTATTTATATAACAATGTCTCTGGGAAATTACTTATATAATAATGACTCTGGGATATTATTTATACAACAATGTCTCTGGTATATTATTTATATAACAATGACTCTGCGGATATTATTTATATAACAATATCTCTGGGATATTATTAATATAAAATGACTCTGGGGATATAATTTACATAACAATATCTCTGGGATATTATTTATATAACATTGACTCTGGGATTATATAACAATGACTCTGGGATATTATTTACATAACAATGTCTCTGGGATATTATTTATATAACAATGACTCTGCGGATAGTATTTATATAACAATATCTCTGGGATATTATTAATATAAAATGACTCTGGGGATATTATTTATATAACAATGTCTCTGGGGATATTATTTATATAACAATGACTCTGGGATATTATTTATATAAAACTGTCTCTGGGGTTATTATTTATATAACAATGTCTCTGGTATATTATTTAGATAACAATGACTCTGGGATATTATTTATATAAAAATATCTCTGGGATATTATTTATATAACAATGACACTGGGATATTATTTACATAAAAATATCTCTGGAATATTATTTATATAACAATGACTCTGGGGATATAATTTATATCACAATGACTCTGGGATATTATTTATATAACAATGTCTCTGGGATATTATTTATAAAACAATGTCTCTGGGATATTATTTATATACCAATGACACTGGGATATTATTTATATTACAATATCTCTGGGATATTATTTATAAAACAATGTCTCTGGGATATTATTTATATAACAATGACTCAGGGATATTATTTTTATCACAATATCTCTGGGATATTATTTATATAACAATGATTCTGGGATATTATTTATATAACAATATCTCTGGGATATTATTTATAGAACAATATCTCTGGGATATTATTTAAATAATAATGACTCTGGGATATTATTTATACATCAATGTCTCTGTTATATTATTTATATAACAATGACTCTGGGGATACTATTTATATAACAATGTCTCTGGGATATTATTTATACAACAATGTCTCTGGTATATTATTTATATAAAAACATCTCTGGGATATTACTTATATAACAATGACTCTGGGATATTATTTATATAACAATGTCTCTGGGATATTATTTATACAACAATGTCTCTGGTATATTATTTATATAAAAACATCTCTGGGATATTACTTATATAACAATGACTCTGGGATATTATTTATATAACAATGTCTCTGGGATATTATTTATACAACAATATCTCTGGGGATATTATTTGTATAACAATGACTCTGGGATATTATTTATATAACAATGTCTCTGGGATATTATTTATATTACAATGTCTCTGGGGATATTGTTTATATAACAATGACTCTGGGATATTATTTACATAAAAATATCTCTAGAATATTATTTATATAACAATGACTCTGGGGATATTATTTATATAACAATGACTCTGGGGATATAATTTATATCACAATGACTCTGGGATATTATTTCTATAACAATGTCTCTGGGATATTATTTATAAAACAATGTCTCTGGGATATTATTTATACAACAATGTCTCTGTTATATTATTTATATAACAATGACACTGGGATATTATTTATATAAAAATATCTCTGCGATATTATTTATATAACAATGACTCTGGGATATTATTTACATAAAAATATCTCTGGAATATTATTTATATAACAATGTCTCTGGGATATTATTTATATAACAATGACTCTGGGGATATTATTTATATAACAATGACTCTGGGGATATAATTGATATAACAATGTCTCTGGGATATTATTTATAAAACAATGTCTCTGGGATATTATTTATATAACAATGACTCTGGGATATTATTTATATTACAATATCTCTGGGATATTATTTATAAAACAATGTCTCTGGGATATTATTTATATAACAATGACTCAGGGATATTATTTTTATCACAATATCTCTGGGATATTATTTATATAACAATGACTCTGGGATATTATTTATATAACAATATCTCTGAGATATTATTTATATAACAATATCTCTGGGATATTATTTATATAATAATGACTCTGGGATATTATTTATACATCAATGTCTCTGTTATATTATTTATATAACAATGACTCTGGGATATTATTTATATAAAAATATCTCTGGGATATTATTTATATAACAATGACTCTGGGATATTATTTACATAAAAATATCTCTGGAATATTATTTATATAACAATGTCTCTGGGGATACTATTTATATAACAATGTCTCTGGGATATTATTTATACAACAATGTCTCTGGTATATTATTTATATAACAATGACTCTGGGATATTATTTATATAAAAATATCTCTGGGATATTACTTATATAACAATGACTCTGGGATATTATTTATATAACAATGTCTCTGGGATATTATTTATACAACAATATCTCTGGGGATATTATTTGTATAACAATGACTCTGGGATATTATTTATATAACAATGTCTCTGGGATATTATTTATATTACAATGACTCTGTGGATATTATTTATATAACAATATCTCTGGGATATTATTCATATAACAATGACTCTGGGATATTATTTACATAAAAATATCTCTGGAATATTATTTGTATAACAATGACTCTGGGATATTATTTATATAACAATGTCTCTGGGATATTATTTATATTACAATGACTCTGTGGATATTATTTATATAACAATATCTCTGGGATATTATTCATATAACAATGACTCTGGGATATTATTTACATAAAAATATCTCTGGAATATTATTTATATAACAATGAATCCGGGGATATTATTTATATAACAATGACTCTGGGGATATAATTTATATCACAATGACTCTGGGATATTATTTATATAACAATGTCTCTGGGATATTATTTATAAAACAATGTCTCTGGGATATTATTTATATAACAATGACTCTGGGATATTATTTTTATCACAATATCTCTGGGATATTATTTATATAACAATGACTCTGGGATATTATTTATATAACAATATCTCTGGGATATTATTTATATAAAAATATCTCTGGGATATTATTTATATAACAATGACTCTGGGATATTATTTACATAAAAATATCTCTGGAATATTATTTATATAACAATGTCTCTGGGATATTACTTATATAATAATGACTCTGGGATATTATTTATACAACAATGTCTCTGGTATATTATTTATATAACAATGACTCTGGGATATTATTTATATAAAAATATCTCTGGGATATTATTTACATAAAAATATCTCTGGAATATTATTATTATAACAATGTCGCTGGGATATTATTTGTATAACAATGACTCTGGGGATATTATTTATATAACAATATCTCTGGGATATTATTTATATAACAAACTCTGGGGATATTATTTATATAACAAGGATTCTGGGATATTATTTATATAACAATGACTCTGGGGATATTATTTATAAAACAATGTCTCTGGGATATTATTTATATAACAATGACTCTGGGATATTATTTATAAAACAATGTCTCTGGGATATTATTTATATAACAATGACTCTGGGATATTATTTTTATCACAATATCTCTGGGATATTATTTATATAACAATGACTCTGGGATATTATTTATATAAAAATATCCCTGGGATATTATTTATATAACAATGACTCTGGGATATTATTTATATAACAATGTCTCTGGGATATTATTTATATAATAATGACTCTGGGATATTATTTATACAACAATGTCTCTGGTATATTATTTATATAACAATGACTCTGGGATATTATTTATATAAAAATATCTCTGGGATATTATTTACATAAAAATATCTCTGGAATATTATTATTATAACAATGTCGCTGGGATATTATTTATATAACAATGACTCTGGGGATATTATTTATATAACAATATCTCTGGGATATTATTTATATAACAAACTCTGGGGATATTATTTATATAACAATGACTCTGGGATATTATTTATATAACAATGTCTCTGGGATATTATTTATATAACAATATCTCTGGGGATATTATTTAAATAACAATGACTCTGGGATATTATTTATATAACAATGACTGTGGGGATATTATTTATATTACAATATCTCTGGGATATTATTTATATAACAATGACTCTGGGGATATTATTTATATAACAATATCTCTGGGATATTATTTATATAACAATGACTCTGGGGATATTATTTATATAACAATATCTCTGGGATATTATTAATATAAAATGTCTCTGGGGATATTATTTATATAACAATGACTCTGGGGATATTATTTATATAACAATGACTCTGGGGATATTATTTATATAACAATGTCTCTGGGGATATTATTTATATAACAATGACTCTGGGATATTATTTATATAAAACTGTCTCTGGGGTTATTATTTATATAACAATGTCTCTGGGATATTATTTATATAACAATGACTCTGGGATATGATTTATATTACAATGTCTCTGGGATATTATTTATTAACAATATCTCTGGGGATATTATTTATATAACATTGGCTCAGGGATATTATTTATATAACAATATCTCTGGGGATATTATTTATATAACAATGACTCTGGGATATTATTTATATAACAATGTCTCTGGGGATATTATTTATATAACAATGACTCTGGGATATTATTTATATAACAATGTCTCTGGAATATTATTTAATATCCCCAGAGTCATTGTTGGATAATCAATAAGCCAGAATCATTGATGGATAATCAATATCCCCAGAGTCATTGTTGGATAATCAATATCCCCAGAATCGTTGTTGGATAATCAATATCTCCAGAATCATTGTTGGATAATCAGTATCCCCAGAATCATTGTTGGATAATCAATATCCCCAGAGTCATTGTTGGATAATCAATATCCCCAGAATCATGTTGGATAATCAATATCCCCTTGATTATCCAACAATGATTCTGGGGATATTGATTATCCAACAATGACTCTGGGTTATTGATTATCCATCAACAATTCTGGGGTTATTGATTATCCAGCAATGCTTCTGGGATTATTGATTGTCCAGCAATGACTCAGGGCTTATTGATCATCCAGTAATGAATGGTGAAAGGAAAGATCTGGCAATGGTTGCATTCGATAGCTAATTGCTCATTTGCAAACTCCATCCTGCAGTCTGGCCTCAACGAGGCTGGAATGAACTGGCTGTTAATTGAACAATTGTTACTAGTATTAAAGAAGTGCTTCAATCTATCCCTAGTGATGCATGTGTAAGGAGGGGCTGTGGTGGGGGAAGGGGTGAACAGCTGCCTCACTGGATATCTGGGCTGAAGGGATCCACAGTTGCAGACTGCCCCCTGCCCAGTTACTGAACATGGCGATGTTCAGAGCAAGCCTGGAGGCTAAACTGGATATCCTGCTGAGAATGGGTGAAGTTCTGTGCCTGGGGAATGAACAAGGTGCTCACTGCTCATTGGGGTTAAAGGGAGAGTGGGACTGGGTGCAGGAGTGATCGTTTTATCATTCATTCTCTGGCTGTGGGCCTCGCTGGTAAGGCCGGCATTTATTGCCTGTCCCTAGTGTCCTGCTTGAACGCCTGATCCAACTGAGTGACAGGCTCGGCCACAATACGGGGTCATTGGGTCAACCACGCTGGTGTGGGACTGGAGTCACCTGTATGCCCAGGTTGGGTAAGGACGGGTAGGTTTCTTTCCCTAAGGGACATCACTGATCCATTGGGTTTCTGACAATCTGACCGTTTCAAGCTCACTTTTACAAACATTTTTAAAACTGAATTCAAATTCTCAAACCCCTGCAGTCCGATATGAACTAGCATCCAGTAACTGAACCCCTACACTTCTGTACTCTTCACTACACCCCCCAAACCCAAGGGCTGACGGGGCAATAGACTTCTTATGTCGTTGATTCTATAGGTCTTGAGCTGACTAATTTGGACTTCCTGAACCCAATTTTCATAAACTCCCAACCAGATATAGTTTGGAGTCCACCCAAACCCTAAAGGAACAGGACCTTTAGCTAATGTGCTTGGCAGAGAACTCGTCCCATCTGGATAATGAGTGGGTCCTTGCTGTCTGTGTCCTCCCCGGCCTACTCCAGTCTCTCTCTGTTGGAGCCTGTTTGGATCCTCTTCAAATCTCTCCAATGGCCTCCCCTTCTGATCTCCCTGACCCCCTCCAGCCCTACACCCCTCCCTATCTCTGTAAACCTCCTCCAGCCACTACACCACTCCCTATCTCTGTAACCCCCTCCAGCCCTACACCCCTCCCTATCTCTGTAAACCTCCTCCAGCCCCTACACCCTCCCTATCTCTGTAACCTCCTCCAGCACCTACACCCCTCCCTATCTCTGTAAACCTCCTCCAGCACCTACACCCCTCCCTATCTATGTAACCCCCTCCAGCCCTACACCCCTCCCTATCTCTGTAAACCTCCTCCAGCCCCTACACCCCTCCCTATCTCTGTAAACCTCCTCCAGCCCTACACCCCTCCCTATCTCTGTAACCCCCTTCAGCCCCTACACCCCTCCCTATCTCTGTAAACCTCCTCCAGCACCTACACCCCTCCCTATCTCTGTAACCCCCTCCAGCCCTACACCCCTCCCTATCTCTGTAAACCTCCTCCAGCCCCTACACCCCTCCCTATCTCTGTAAACCTCCTCCAGCCCCTACACCCCTCCCTATCTCTGTAAACCTCCTCCAGCACCTACACCCCTCCCTATCTCTGTAATCTTCTCCAGCACCTACACCCCTCCCTATCTCTGTAACCTCCTCCAGCCCTACACCCCTCCCTATCTCTGTAACCCCCTCCAGCCCTACACCCCTCCCTATCTCTGTAAACCTCCTCCAGCCCTACACCCCTCCCTATCTCTGTAAACCTCCTCCAGCACCTACACCCCTCCCTATCTCTGTAATCTCCTCCAGCACCTACACCACTCCCTATCTCTCTAACCTCCTCCAGCCCCTACACCCCTCCCTATCTCTGTAATCTCCTCCAGCACCTACACCCCTCCCTATCTCTGTAACCTCCTCCAGCCCCTACACCCCTCCCTATCTCTGTAACCTCCTCCAGCCCCTACACCCCTCCCTACCTCTAACCTCCTACACCCCTCCCTATCTCTGTAACCTCCTCCAGCCCTACACCCCTCCCTATCTCTGTAACCTCCTCCAGCCCCTACACCCCTCCCTACCTCTAACCTCCTACACCACTCCCTATCTCTGTAAACCTCCTCCAGCACCTACACCCCTCCCTATCTCTCTAACCTCCTCCAGCCCTACACCCCTCCCTATCGCTGTAACTTCCTCCACCCCTGACGCCCCTCCCTACCTCTAACCTCCTACACCCCTCCCTATCTCTGTAACCTCCTCCAGACCCTTCATCTATTCCTATCTCTGTAACCCCCCTCCAGCCCTACACCCCTCCCTATATCTGTAATCTCCCCCGGCTCCTACACCCCTCTCTAACCACCTCCAGCCCGACAACTCTCCGAGATCTCGACTCTCCTCCAATTCTGGCCTCTTGTCCATCCCTGATTATAATCGCCCCACTATTGTTGGCCATGCCTTCAGCTGCCTGGGCCCCAAGCTCCGGAACTCCCTCCCTAAACCTCTCCGCCTCTTGACCTCTTTTTCCTCTTTCTCCTCCTTTAAGATGCTCATTAAAACTTACCTCTTTGCCCACACTTTGATAATCGCTCCTGTGAAGCACCTTGGGATGTTTTCCTACATTACCGGCGCTGTATAAATGCAAGTTGTTGTTGTGATACGGGCACGGAGCTGCACGGCGGGTTCCAGTCGTTGAGGAACTGAAAGCTGCCGTCCTGTCTTGCAGAGATGGTCCAACTGGCGATGAACTTTGAGAAGTGCCGGAAGAAATGGAGGAATGCAGAGGAGGAGTTGGTGGAGAGCAGGAGTCTCCTCGCTCTGGTGAAAAGCGAGCGGAATGCTCTCCAGGTCCGGCTCCAGCACGCTCGGAACCAGGTGGACATGGAGCTGAAGAGAAGACACAAGTCTGAGATGGCCTGCGAGCAGCTGGTAGGGTTTGGTGAAGAACTGGGGGCTGGGCGGGGGAACAACAGGCCCCGCCTGGAATCTGGACCCTCAGCCCAATGGGTCTGTGGCTGCAACTGGTTTGCTAGATTCAACTCATTGCTGCTTAACGTGGGATTGATTAGAGAGAGTGAATGTTATGTTCAGAATAACTCCACAAGACTGTATGCTGTAAGCTCAAACTGTAGTGACCTTGGTCTCTTTAATGTAACTCCAGAGTGAGGAAGCAGCATGATGGACTGCCTTATATACTTGCTTGCCCTTGGGTCTTATTATGTATGTAAACACTACCAATGTGTAAGACTTGCCACCAGGGGGTGCACCTGTGCGAAGGGGGGGGGGGTGGGGAGAAGGGGGCATGTTGGGCGATATGGGAGGGGGGATGGGGGGATGTGGGGGGGGGGAGAGGAGAAGGGGGCATGTTGGGTGATGGGGGAATGGGAAGGGGAGGGGTGGGGGGGGAAAGCGATCCAATCAGTCCCATCCCCCGCCCCCCCCCCACTCCCCCACTCCCCCCAGCTCTTTCCCCAAAGTCCTGCCAATCTTCCCCTTCCAGTATTTACCCAATTCCCGTCTGAAAGTCACCATTGAATCTGCTCCCACCGCCCTTTCAGGCAGCGCGTTCCCGATCACATCCGCACACTCCGTTTTATAAAAGATGTCTCCTCGTCTTCCCCCTGTGCATCTTGAGCCAATCACCTTAACTCCGTGTCCTGTGGTTACTGACCCTCCTGCACTGGAAACCCTCCCTCCGGAATATTTGAACGCTTGTGTCAAATCACCCATACACAAACCTGGAACTACTGTCACGAGTCGGAGAAGGATTGCTGGGAGGGAATCCAGGTTCGGGATCAGTGGGCACACGGCACGTCGAGGGAACTTGAGGATTTATAAATTTATGGGAGATGGTGACACAGCACCCCAACATATCTTTCCTTAAATACCGAGACCAAAACTGTACGCTGTACTCCAGGTGTGGCCTCACCAATGCCCTGTACAGTGGTAGCAGGACTTCTCTCCTTTTATACTCTATCCCCCTTGCAATAAAGGCCTGTAATTATTTCCTTTACAAGTATCTATCCATTTCTCTTGTGAAAGTTGCAATTGAATCTGCTCGCACCACCCTTTCACAGAATCACAGAATTTAGCAGCGCAGGAGGCCGCCATTGGGCCCATCCAGCCTGTGCTGGCTCTGTGGCAGAGTGATTGAGTGCATCCCACTCCCATTTCCCCCGTAACCCTGCCAACGAGTGCTCCGTTTAGGTGTGACATTGACTGCGACAGTTCCTGTGGATTTTGATTCCCGGGCAGTGCAGTCACAGCCCTCTGAAAACATCGCTCCCCATCTCCCACCTGCCTCTTTAGCCAATTATCTTATATTTCTGACCTCTGGTCCCAGACCCTCCTGCCACAAGCAGTCTCTCCCGGTTTGCTCCATCAAACCCCTCATCGTTTTGAGAACGTCTTGGATCTCCCATTAACCTTCTCCGCTCTGAGAACAATCCCAGCTTCTCCAGTCTCCCCATGTCACTGACCTCCCTCGCCCCCTGGTAAACCTCCTCTGCCCCCTCTCTGGGGCGGGGGCATCCTTCTGAAAGTTCCAAAAGCTGCCGTTCGCGGGACAGAATGTCCCCGCCCCGATTGGGGCATTTATTAACATGCTGCAAGCCCAACCTCCAAACACAACCCGTCTCGGACCGTCACACATAGTCATCTCCCACGGCAACTGCACTCGGTCCTGCTCTCAGTGAGGGGGGGCTGGGCCGGGACTGGCCTCCCTCCCCCCATCTCCCTCACCCCCCCCCCCCCACCCCATCTCCCACAGCCCCCCCCCCCCACCCCCATCTCCCTCACCCCCCCCCCCACCCCCATCTCCCTCACCCCCCCCCACCCCCACAACTTCCCCACCCCACCCCCCTCTCTCTCACCCCCCCCCACCCCCATCTCCCTCACCCCCCCCCACCCCCACAACTCCCCCCACCCCATGCCTCTCTCTCACCCCCCCACCCCACCCCTCTCTCTCCCCCCCACCCCTCCCCTCTCTCTCTCTCTCTCCCCCACCTCTTCCCTCTCTCCTCTCTCTCTCTCTCCCCCACCCCTCCCCTCTCTCTCTCTCCCCCACCCCTCCCCTCTCTTCTCACCCCCCCACCCCACCCCTCTCTCTCACCCCCCCACCCCACCCCTCTCTCTCACCCCCCCACCCCACCCCTCTCTCTCACCCCCCCACCCCACCACTCTCTCTCACCCTCCCACCCCACCCCTCTCTCTCACCCCCCCACCCCACCCCTCTCTCTAACCCACCCCACCCCTCTCTCTAACCCACCCCACCCCTCTCTCTCACCCACCCCACCCCTCTCTCTCTCCCCCCCACCCCACCCCTCTCTCTCTCCCCCCCACCCCACCCCTCTCTCTCATCCCCCACCCCACCCCTCTCTCTCACCCACCCCACCCCTCTCTCTCACCCACCCCACCCCTCTCTCTCACCCACCCCACCCCTCTCTCTCACCCACCCCCACCCCTCTCTCTCACCCACCCCACCCCTCTCTCTCACCCACCCCACCCCTCTCTCTCACCCACCCCACCCCTCTCTCTCATCCCCCACCCCTCTCTCACACCACCCCACCCCTCTCTCTCACCCACCCCACCCCTCTCTCTCACCCACCCCACCCCTCTCTCTCACCCACCCCACCCCTCTCTCTCACCCACCCCACCCCTCTCTCTCACCCCCCCCACCCCACCCCTCTCTCTCCCCCCCACCCCACCCCTCTCTCTCTCCCCCCCCACCCCACCCCTCTCTCTCTCCCCCCCACCCCTCCCCCCTCTCTCCCCCCACCACCCCTCCCCCCTCTCTCTCCCCCCCACCCCACCCCTCTCTCTCTCCCCCCCACCCCACCCCCTCTCTCCCCCCCACCCCACCCCTCTCTCTCCCCCCCACCCCACCCCTCTCTCTCTCCCCCCCACCCCACCCCTCTCTCTCTCCCTCCCACCCCTCCCCTCTCTCACCCCCCCACCCCACCCCTCTCTCTCACCCCCCCACCCCACCCCTCCTCTCTCACCCCCCCACCCCACCCACCCCTCTCTCTCACCCCCCCACCCCTTTCCTCTCTCTCTCTCTCTCTCTCTCTCCCCCCCCACCCTCCCCTCTCTTCTCACCCCCCCACCCCACCCCTCTCTCTCACCCCCCCACCCCACCCCTCTCTCACCCCCCCACCCCACCCCTCTCTCACCCCCCCACCCCACCCCTCTCTCACCCCCCCACCCCACCCCTCTCTCACCCCCCACCCCACCCCTCTCTCACCCCCCACCCCACCCCTCTCTCACCCCCCCACCCCACCCCTCTCTCTCACCCACCCCACCCCTCTCTCTCTCACCCACCCCACCCCTCTCTCTCTCACCCACCCCACCCCTCTCTCTCTCACCCACCCCACCCCTCTCTCTCTCACCCACCCCACCCCTCTCTCTCTCACCCACCCCACCCCTCTCTCTCTCACCCACCCCACCCCTCTCTCTCTCACCCACCCCACCCCTCTCTCTCTCACCCACCCCACCCCTCTCTCTCTCACCCACCCCACCCCTCTCTCTCTCACCCACCCCACCCCTCTCTCTCTCACCCACCCCACCCCTCTCTCTCTCACCCACCCCACCCCTCTCTCTCTCACCCACCCCACCCCTCTCTCTCTCACCCACCCCACCCCTCTCTCTCTCACCCACCCCACCCCTCTCTCTCTCACCCACCCCACCCCTCTCTCTCTCACCCACCCCACCCCTCTCTCTCTCACCCACCCCACCCCTCTCTCTCTCACCCACCCCACCCCTCTCTCTCTCACCCCACCCCACCCCTCTCTCTCTCACCCACCCCACCCCTCTCTCTCTCACCCACCCCACCCCTCTCTCTCTCACCCACCCCACCCCTCTCTCTCTCACCCACCCCACCCCTCTCTCTCTCACCCAC